>NC_056437.1:9327134-9384634 GCF_018296145.1 Oncorhynchus tshawytscha
TGCATGGCTTACCCAAATGCTCTTATGCAACAAAAAACCTGTGTTGATATATTATCTGAGCTTCATCATTATACTAATAACTTTACAAAACACACGGAGAACAGCTGGTGGAAATGTCAGTCCAAATGCCCCATCCCTCCTAGCAGCCCAAGGTCAGCATCAACACAGAATGTGTTTCCCCTGTATAAGTGCACTACTGTTGACCCGGACACTATATAGGGAATAGGATGCCGTTTTGGACGCGAGCAGAGAGATGTTACACCACTATTCCTCTCCCTCCTTTCATCTCATTATGTCATGTATTATTATTTATTCATGATATTTGCTTAACATTTATGTTAATTTTCCAATCGTCAGCTGCAACATCAGATAACGGCTCAAACCGGAAGCTGCACCACCTGTTGTGGTCTACCAATGGGCATCCCCCCGTAACACAGATCTGACACACAAATCATTCATTCACCAAATGTCAGTGATCACACACCTCTGCCACTGAGTAGCTTTTTCTTTACAGTCAAATGAACTCCCAAAGATTCAAATACAAGTTATCAAAAATGGATATAAGACCTAAGAGATCATTTTTCCAAAGACATTTGAAAGATTTTTCAAATACTGAGAAACTGTCATTTGCAATGGATGTATTTTTTATTTATTTTTTAAATACTTTGTTTACAATATGTGAGGTGAAGACATGGCGCATTACAATGTGTGAGGTGACTGAGATGCTCAGCTTATTACTGGTGGACGTGGTGAGTTAACAATCAATCAAACATCTGACAAATGGGCACTTTGCTACATTTGCATGCAGTAGGCCAGGTAGGGCTACTGTTATGCACGCTCAGGCACGCTCTCCCTCAACATGATCAGGACAGAGAAACTAGACATATGTTCTTTACTCAAGGAGTATTCCAAATAAAAGACAATGAAAAGTTTGACCAAACTAAATGGTTATGAAATAAACACAAATTTGTTTCTCACAAGTGTAGCAGGTTGTGAACTCTGCAAACAAATCAAATCCAATTGTATTTGTCATATCCGCCAAATACAATAGGTATTGGACCTTACAGTGAAATGCTTATTTATAAGCCCTTAACCAGCAATGCAGTTTTATGAAAAATAAGTGTTTATTATAGTATTTACTAAATAAACTGAAGTAAACAACAAATACATTTTAAAAATAAAATGAAAAAATAAGAAACAAATAATTAATGAGCAACAATAAAATATCAAGGCTATATACTGGGGGTACCAATTTGTGGGGGAACAGGTTAGTTGAGGAAATTGAGGTAATGTGTACATGTAGGTAGAGGTGACTATGCGTAGATAATAATCAGAGAGTAGCTCCAGCGTAAAAGGGGAGGGGGGGGTCAATGCATAAAGTCTGGGTAGCCATTTGGTTAGCTGTTCTAGAGTCTTATGGCTTGGGGGGTAGAAGCTGTTAAGAAGTATTTTGGACCTAGACTTGGCGCTCCGGTACAGCTTGCCGTGCGGTAGCAGTGAGAACAGTCTATGACTACGGTGGCTGGATTCTTTGGCAATTTTTAGGGCCTTCCTCTGACACCGCCTGGTATAGAGGTCCTGGATTGCAGGAAGCATAGCCCCAGTTATGTACTGGACCATACGCACTACCCTCTGTAGTGCCTTGCGGTCAGAGGCTGAGCAGTTGCCATACCAGGCGGTGATACAACAGGTCAGGATGCTCTCGATGGTGCAGCTTTAGAACTTTTTGAGGATCTGAGGACCCATGCCAAATCTTTTCAGTCTCCTGAGGGGAAATAGGGGTTGTCGTGCCCTCTTCACGACTGTCTTGATGTGTTTGGACCATGACAGTTCGTTAGTGACGTGGACACCCAGGAACTTGAAGCTCTCAATCTGCTCTACTACAGCCCCGTTGATATGAATGGAGGCGTGCTTGACCCCCCTTTTCCAGTAGTCCACGATCATCTCCTTTGTCTTGATCACATTGAGGGAGAGGCTGTTAGCCTGCCACCACACTGCCATGTCTCTGACCTCCTCCCCATAGGCTGTCTCATCGTTGTCAGTGATCAGGCCTACCACTGTTGTGTCGTCGGCAAACTTAATGATGGTGTTGGAGTCGTGCTTGGCCATTCAGTCAAGGGTGAATAGGGAATACAGGAGGGGACTGAGCACGCACCCCTGAGGGGCCCCGGTGTGGAGGATCAGCGTGGCAGATGTGTTGCTACCTGGGGGCGGCCCGTCAGGAAGTCGAGGGAGGTGTTTAGTCCCAGGTCCCATTGATTAGTGATGAGCTTTGAGGCGACTATGGTGTTGAACGCTGAGCTGTAGTCAATGATTAGCATTCTCAGGTAGGTGTTCCTTTTGTCCAGGTGGGAAAGGGCAGTGTGGAGTGCAATAGAGATTGCATCATCTGTGGATCTGTTGGGGCCGTATGCAAATTGGAGTGGGTCTAAGGTTTCCAGGATAATGGTGTTGATGTGAGCCATGACCAGCCTTTCAAACAGTTCATGGCTACAGACGTAAGTGCTACAGGTCGCTAGACAATTAGGCAGGTTGCCTTGGTGTTCTTGGGCACAGGGACTATGGTGGTCTGCTTGAAATATGTTGGAATTACAGATTTGTTCAGGGACAGGTTGAAAATGTCAGTGAAGACACTTGCCAGTTGGTCAGCGCATACTCTGAGTACACATCCTGGTAATCCATCTGGCCCTGCAGCCCTGTCAATGTTGACCTGTTTAAAGGTCTTACTTACATCAGCTGGTGCTCTCATGCATGCTTCAGTGTTGCTTGCCTCGAAGCGTGCATAAAAGTCATTTAGCTCGTCTGGTAGGCTTGTGTCACTGTGCAGCTCACGGCTGTGCTTCCCTTTGTAGACCTTAATAATTTGCGAGCCCTGCCTCATCCGACGAGCATCGGGGCTGGTGTAGTAGGATGGAATCTTAGTCCTGTATTTACGCTTTGCCTATTTGATGGCTCGTCGGAGGGCATAGCGGGATTTCTTATCAGCTTCCAGGTTAGTCCCACTCCTTGAAAGTTGCAGCTCTACCCTGTGGATGTTTCCTGTAATCTATGGCCTCTGGTTGGGGTATGTACGTACAGTCACTGTGGGGACGACGTCAACGTTTCCACTCTGAGACTGAGAATGGTAAATGACTGTAATTAACACATACATTAACATAAATGTATGTAACCAAATGGTACATTAACGGTACATTTACTAGGCCCGCTGGTGATATAGGTAATGGGGAAATTGATCAGAAATAAGCCATCAAAGGGGAAACAATTCACAAAATGATGCTGTCTGGACAGAAATAGTATGACATGGTTTATATGTACTGAGACAGAGAGGAGCTGTTTCTTTAGAATCGGATGCTTATCTGAAATTGATGCATCTTTATGTCTGCATGTGTCTCAGTCAAATAAATGATAAATATTTATATATTTTATTTGGATGGGCATGGCGGCACGGCAGGGCAGGCCCCCTAAGACTGTCCATAACACCGGCCTGAAAGCGACACCTGTAAGCACATACCAGTGAAGGCCGCACAGAAAATGTGTCATATTTCCTAGCCATCAGAATTTGCCAAAAATAGTCATCTATCTACGTTATTTTATTTTATTTTATTTTTGCTCCCTGACGGTCTACCTTTCATTTATTTATAAGCCATCTGGACTCTGTGCCCGGTACATTTCTCACTGTCACCTCACTAGTATGTGCTTACAGGTGTGCTTCCAGGGAGGTCACCTGACACTGAAACCCGAGAGCAGCACCCATCTCACCCCACAGTAAGAGGACAGGACAGGACTACAGCCAGGAGAGGATTAGGTAGCTGATTACATAGTGGCTGCTCTCAAGAGCAAACAAGGACTTGTAGAAGTCTGGTGGATTTATGTAAGGTATTTTCCTTTTGTTAAAGTAAACTAATAAATATTGACATGATTTAAATTCATACATTTACAAACTGTATATTTGCATATTTGTGAGACTGAAAGCTCCCATCATTGAGGATAAAGCCAAATGAAGGATATTATTAAGGTAATGAAGTTAATTAACATAGTGACACCGGAAACCTTTAACTTCAGACAGTAAAACCCCCTAAGGTCGATGTCCTCTGCGGAAATCGAATTAGCAAAATAAAAACATCCCTATAAAAATGTCAGTTTAAGCTGGAGCTGTCTGTCAGGTTTTTTTTCATTGGATGAATCTCAATCCACCACATCGGCCTGAAGTGCTTTCAGAAAGTATTCACACCCCTTGACTTTATCCACATTTTGTTTGGTTACAGCCTTATTGGTTAAAAAATAATAATTTAAAAACCCCTCATCAATCTACATGCAATACCTATACTGACAAAGCAAAAACAAGTTTTTAGAAATATTTGCAAATGTATAAAAAATAAAACTGAAATATCACATTTACATTAGTATTCAGACCCTTTACTCAGTACTTTGTTGAAGCACCTTTGCCAGCGATTACAGGCTCGAGTCTTCTTGGGTATGATGCTACAAGATTGGCGCACCTGTATTTGGGGATGTTTGATTGGGTTTGATTGAATGTTTGATTGGGTTCAAGTCCGGGCTCTGGCTGGGCCACTCAAGAACATTCAGAGACTTGTCCCGAAGCCACTCCTGCGTTGTCTTGACTGTGTACCGATGGTCGTTGTCCTGTTGGAAGGTGAACCTTTGCCCCAGTCTGAGGTCCTGAGCAATCTGGGGCAGGCTTCCATCAAGGATCTCTCAGTACTTTGCTCCGTTCATCTTTCCCTCGAGCCTGACTAGTTTCAGAGTCCCTGCCCACTGAAAAACATCCCCAAAGCATAATGCTGCTGCCACGATGCTTCACCGTAGGGATGGTGCCAGGTTTCCTCCAGAAATGATGCTTTGCATTCAAGCCAAAGGGTTCAATCTTGGTTTCATCAGACCAGAGAATCTCATTTCTCATTGTCTGAGAGTCCTTTAGGTGCCTTTTGGCAAACTCCAAACGGGCTGTCATATGCCTATTACTGAGGAGTGGCTTCTGTCCGGCTGCTCTACCATAAAGCCCTGATTGGTGGAGTGCTGCAGAGATGGTTGTCCTTCTGGAAGGTTCTCCCATCTCCACAGAGGAACTCTGGAGCTCTGTCAGAGTGACCATTGGGTTCTCCCCCGATTGCTCGGGCGGCCAGCTCTAGGAAGGGTCTTGGTGGTTCCAAACTTCTTCCATTTCAGAATGATTGAGGCCACTTTGTTCTTGGGGACTTTAAATGCTGCAGACATTGCTTGGTACCCTTCCCCTGATCTGTGCCTCGACACAATCCTGTCTCAGAGCTCTACGGACAAGTCCTTTGTCCTCATGGCTTGGTTTTTGCACTGACATGCACTGTCAACTGCGGGACCTTATATAGGCAGGTGTGTGCCTTTCCAAATCATGTCCAATCAATTGAATTTACCACAGGTGGACTCCGATCAAGATGTAGAAACATCTCAAGGATGATCAATGGAAACAGGATGCACCTGAGCTCAATTTTGAGTCTTATAGCAAAGGGTCTGAATACTTTCATAATTAAGGTATTTTGTATTTATTTTTAATACATTTGCAAAAATGTCTAAAAACATGTTTTCACGTTGTCATTATAGGGTGTTGTGTGTAGATCGATGAAGATTTTTATTTTATTTAATCCATTTTAAAATAAGGCTGTACCTTAATAACAAAATGTGGAAAAAGGGTAGGGGTCTGAATACTTTCCGAATGCACTTTATGTCTCCCTTAAACACAAAGACATGGTGGTTGGAACCAAAAATCTAAAATTTGGATTCGTCAAACCAAAGGACAGATTTCCACCGGTCTGATGTCCATTGCTCGTGTTTCTTGGCCCAAGCAAGTCTCTTCTTCTTATTGGTGTCCTTTAGTAGTGGTTTCTTTGCAGCAATTCGACCATGAATGCCTGATTCACGCAGTCTACTCCATCTGAGATGTGTCTATTACAATTTCTAAGGCTGGTAACTCTAATGAACTTATCCTCTGCAGCAGAGGTAACTCTGGGTCGTCCATTCCTGTGGCGGTCCTCATGAGAGCCAGTTTCATCATAGAGTTTGATGGTTTCTGCGAATGCGTCTGAAGAAACGTGTAATGTTCTTGAAATGTTCTGTATTGACTGACCTTCATGTCTTAAAGTGGGCTGTCATTCACCTTTGCTTATTTGAGCTGTTCTTTCCATAATATGGGCTTGGTCTTTTACCAAATAGGGCTATCTTCTGTATACCACCCCTACCTTGCCACAACAAAACTGATTGGTTCAAATGCATCAAGAAGGAAAGAAATTCCACAAATAACTTTTAACAAGGCACACCTGTTAATTGAAATGCATTCCAGGTGACTACCTCATGATGCTGGTTGAGAGAATGACAAGAGTGTGCGAAGCTGTCATAAATGCAAAGGGTGGCTACTTTGAAGAATCTCAAATATAATTTTTGGTTACTGCATGATTCCATATGTGTTATTTCATAGTTGTGATGTCTTCACTATTATTATGCAATGTAGAGAATAGTACAAATAAAGAAAAACCCTGGAATGAGTAGGTGTGTCCACACTTTTGACTGGCACTGTGTGTGTGTGTATATGTGTGTGTGTGTGTGTGTGTGTATGTATATGTGTATATGTGTATATACGTGTGTGTGTGTGTGTGTGTGTATATGTGTATATATGTATATACATGTGTGTGTGTGTGTGTGTGTGTGTGTGTGTGTGTGTGTGTGTGTGTGTGTATATGTGTATATGTGTATATACATGTGTGTGTGTGTGTGTGTGTGTGTGTGTGTGTGTGTGTGTGTGTGTGTGTGTGTGTGTGTGTGTGTGTGTGTGTCCCACCTCTAAAAATAAAGAAAGAAAAACCCTTGTATGAGTAGGTGTGGCCAAACTTTTGACTTATACTGTATATGTTTCCTTATCTTTCTTATATCTCAGACACTTCAGTCCTAACTTACTTTATATGTTTTTGTGGGGACAATCTGTTTTTCCATGTAGTGAATCTGTTATTCAATGTGTTTGTATGAGCTAATAGCAGTAAGGCCAAACCTATTGTTTCATCAAATAATTGTATTATTTTTTTTTTTAAATACTTGAAGGTGTTTTAAAAATCCAAATCAAATAGCAAAATGATCTTTGGTATGAACTTCTTAAAGCTATTGGGTATCATTCGAAGAATGACTTCCTGCAAGGAATTAGGACATCTGGGAAAGTTATTTTTGTTGAATGTGCAGTTTTTAAATTACACACTGTGCACAGTGCTGGCAAGATGAATAGGGTACTTACTAAGGTACCTGCAGATATATCACAGGCCCACCTGAAATATTGTCCTCATAGCTATGTGCTCTGACAACAAATAATACAAGAATATAAAATTGCATATAGATCAGAATATTTTTTTCATAAATATATGTTCTATTTTAGATCATGCAAGTAATTTTATTTATTTAACCTTTATTTAACTTATTGACAATGGCGGCCTACCTCAGCCAAACCCGGTCAACGCTTGGCCAATTGTGTGCCGCCCTATGCGATTCCCAATCACAGCCGGATGTGATACAACCTGGATTCAAACCAAGGACTGTAGTGACTCCTCTTGCACTGAGTTGCAGTGCCTCCGATCGCTGAGCCACTCGGGAGCCCAATCACCATTTTATTTGAATGTTCTCATGTTTCTCAAGACACTTATTTTGGTTGTCATTTAACAAATAGCACATACTGGTAGAGACCATAACGTATCCTTGTACATTCTGTCTGTTGGCTGGTACTATCCTTAGTCATGTGCTACAGTACAAGGCACAGTACATCATTAGCTGTTGAGAAAACACACCACAATGTGCATAGGCATGAATAGGGAAAGAGGACGGCAAGTAGTATGACCAAAACAAAATAAATAAATATCTGAACAATACTAGCAATTTGTCCAAAGTTAAACAAAGATGTTTTAAGGTTAGAGTGTATTAGAGGTTAAGGTCAGAGTGTATTAGATGTTTTAAGTTCAGAGTGTATTAGATGTTTTAAGTTCAGAGTGTATTAGATGTTTTAAGGTCAGAGTGTATTAGAGGTTAAGGTCAGAGTGTATTAGATGTTTTAAGGTTAGAGTGTATTAGAGGTTAAGGTCAGAGTGTATTAGATGTTTTAAGGTCAGAGTGTATTAGATGTTTTAAGGTTAGAGTGTATTAGAGGTTAAGGTCAGAGTGTATTAGAGGTTAATGTTAGAGTGTATTAGATGTTTTAAGGTCAGAGTGTATTAGATGTTTTAAGGTTAGAGTGTATTAGAGGTTAAGGTCAGAGTGTATTAGAGGTTTTAAGGTCAGAGTGTATTAGATGTTTTAAGGTCAGAGTGTATTAGATGTTTTAAGGTTAGAGTGTATTAGAGGTTAAGGTTAGAGTGTATTAGAGGTTAAGGTTAGAGTGTATTAGATGTTTTAAGGTTAGAGTGTATTAGAGGTTAAGGTCAGAGTGTATTAGAGGTTAATGTTAGAGTGTATTAGAGGTTAAGGTTAGAGTGTATTAGATGTTTTAAGGTTAGAGTGTATTAGAGGTTAAGGTCAGAGTGTATTAGAGGTTAATGTTAGAGTGTATTAGATGTTTTAAGGTCAGAGTGTATTAGATGTTTTAAGGTTAGAGTGTATTAGAGGTTAAGGTTAGAGTGTATTAGATGTTTTAAGGTTAGAGTGTATTAGAGGTTAAGGTTAGAGTGTATTAGAGGTTTTAAGGTTAGAGTGTATTAGAGGTTAAGGTTAGAGTGTATTAGAGGTTTTAAGGTTAGAGTGTATTAGAGGTTAAGGTCAGAGTGTATTAGAGGTTAAGGTCAGAGTGTATTAGAGGTTAAGGTTAGAGTGTATTAGAGGTTAAGGTCAGAGTGTATTATAGGTTAAGGTTAGAGTGTATTAGAGGTTAAGGTTAGAATGTATTAGATGTTTTAAGGTTAGAGTGTATTAGAGGTTAAGGTCAGAGTGTATTAGAGGTTAAGGTCAGAGTGTATTAGAGATTTTAAGGTCAGAGTGTATTAGATGTTTTAAGGTTAGAGTGTATTAGAGGTTAAGGTTAGAGTGTATTAGAGGTTTTAAGGTCAGAGTGTATTAGATGTTTTAAGGTTAGAGTGTATTAGAGGTTAAGGTCAGAGTGTATTAGAGGTTTTAAGGTCAGAGTGTATTAGATGTTTTAAGGTCAGAGTGTATTAGAGGTTAAGGTCAGAGTGTATTAGATGTTTTAAGGTTAGAGTGTATTAGAGGTTAAGTTCAGAGTGTATTAGATGTTTTAAGGTCAGAGTGTATTAGATGTTTTAAGGTTAGAGTGTATTAGAGGTTAAGGTCAGAGTGTATTAGAGGTTAAGGTTAGAGTGTATTAGATGTTTTAAGGTTAGAGTGTATTAGAGGTTAAGGTCAGAGTGTATTAGAGGTTAATGTTAGAGTGTATTAGAGGTTAATGTTAGAGTGTATTAGATGTTTTAAGGTCAGAGTGTATTAGATGTTTTAAGGTTAGAGTGTATTAGAGGTTAAGGTCAGAGTGTATTAGAGGTTTTAAGGTCAGAGTGTATTAGATGTTTTAAGGTCAGAGTGTATTAGATGTTTTAAGGTTAGAGTGTATTAGAGGTTAAGGTCAGAGTGTATTAGAGGTTAAGGTTAGAGTGTATTAGATGTTTTAAGGTTAGAGTGTATTAGAGGTTAAGGTCAGAGTTTATTAGAGGTTAATGTTAGACTGTATTAGAGGTTAAGGTTAGAGTGTATTAGATGTTTTAAGGTTAGAGTGTATTAGAGGTTAAGGTCAGAGTGTATTAGAGGTTAATGTTAGAGTGTATTAGAGGTTAATGTTAGTGTGTATTAGATGTTTTAAGGTCAGAGTGTATTAGATGTTTTAAGGTTAGAGTGTATTAGAGGTTAAGGTTAGAGTGTATTAGAGGTTTTAAGGTTAGAGTGTATTAGAGGTTAAGGTTAGAGTGTATTAGATGTTTTAAGGTTAGAGTGTATTAGAGGTTAAGGTTAGAGTGTATTAGAGGTTAAGGTTAGAGTGTATTAGAGGTTAAGGTCAGAGTGTATTAGAGGTTAAGGTCAGAGTGTATTAGAGGTTAAGGTTAGAGTGTATTAGAGGTTAAGGTCAGAGTGTATTAGAGGTTAAGGTTAGAGTGTATTAGAGGTTAAGGTTAGAGTGTATTAGATGTTTTAAGGTTAGAGTGTATTAGAGGTTAAGGTCAGAGTGTATTAGAGGTTAAGGTCAGAGTGTATTAGAGATTTTAAGGTCAGAGTGTATTAGATGTTTTAAGGTTAGAGTGTATTAGAGGTTAAGGTTAGAGTGTATTAGAGGTTTTAAGGTCAGAGTGTATTAGATGTTTTAAGGTTAGAGTGTATTAGAGGTTAAGGTCAGAGTGTATTAGAGGTTTTAAGGTCAGAGTGTATTAGATGTTTTAAGGTTAGAGTGTATTAGAGGTTAAGGTCAGAGTGTATTAGAGGTTTTAAGGTCAGAGTGTATTAGATGTTTTAAGGTTAGAGTGTATTAGAGGTTAAGGTTAGAGTGTATTAGAGGTTAAGGTCAGAGTGTATTAGAGGTTTTAAGGTTAGAGTGTATTAGAGGTTTTAAGGTTAGAGTGTATTAGAGGTTAAGGTTAGAGTGTATTAGATGTTTTAAGGTTAGAGTGTATTAGAGGTTAAGGTTAGAGTGTATTAGAGGTTAAGGTTAGAGTGTATTAGAGGTTAAGGTCAGAGTGTATTAGAGGTTAAGGTCAGAGTGTATTAGAGGTTAAGGTTAGAGTGTATTAGAGTTTAAGGTCAGAGTGTATTAGAGGTTAAGGTTAGAGTGTATTAGAGGTTAAGGTTAGAGTGCATTAGATGTTTTAAGGTTAGAGTGTATTAGAGGTTAAGGTTAGAGTGTATTAGAGGTTAAGGGCAGAGTGTATTAGAGGTTTTAAGGTTAGAGTGTATTAGAGGTTTTAAGGTTAGAGTGTATTAGAGGTTTTAAGGTCAGAGTGTATTAGATGTTTTAAGGTCAGAGTGTATTAGAGGTTAAGTTTAGAGTGTATTAGAGGTTTTAAGGTTAGAGTGTATTAGAGGTTAAGGTTAGAGTGTATTAGATGTTTTAAGGTTAGAGTGTATTAGAGGTTAAGGTTAGAGTGTATTAGATGTTTTAAGGTTAGAGTGTATTAGAGGTTAAGGTTAGAGTGTATTAGAGGTTAATGTTAGAGTGTATTAGAGGTTAATGTTAGAGTGTATTAGAGGTTTTGAGGTCAGAGTGTATTAGATGTTTTAAGGTCAGAGTGTATTAGAGGTTAAGGTTAGAGTGTATTAGATGTTTTAAGGTTAGAGTGTATTAGAGGTTTTAAGGTTAGAGTGTATTAGAGGTTTTAAGGTTAGAGTGTATTAGATGTTTTAAGGTTAGAGTGTATTAGAGGTTAAGGTTAGAGTGTATTAGAGGTTAAGGTTAGAGTGTATTAGAGGTTAAGGTCAGAGTGTATTAGAGGTTAAGTTCAGAGTGTATTAGAGGTTAAGGTTAGAGTGTATTAGAGGTTAAGGTCAGAGTGTATTAGAGGTTAAGGTTAGAGTGTATTAGAGGTTAAGGTTAGAGTGCATTAGATGTTTTAAGGTTAGAGTGTATTAGAGGTTAAGGTTAGAGTGTATTAGAGGTTTTAAGGTCAGAGTGTATTAGATGTTTTAAGGTCAGAGTGTATTAGAGGTTAAGGTTAGAGTGTATTAGAGATTTTAAGGTCAGAGTGTATTAGAGGTTAAGGTTAGAGTCTATTAGAGGTTTTAAAGTCAGAGTGTATTAGAGGTTAAGGTTAGAGTGTATTAGAGGTTTTAAGGTCAGAGTGTATTAGAGGTTAAGGTTAGAGTGTATTAGAGGTTAAGGTTAGAGTGTATTAGAGGTTTTAAGGTCAGAGTGTATTAGATGTTTTAAGGTCAGAGTGTATTAGAGGTTAAGGTTAGAGTGTATTAGAGGTTTTAAGGTCAGAGTGTATTAGAGGTTAAGGTCAGAGTGTATTACAGGTTAAGGTTAGAGTGTATTAGAGGTTTTAAGGTCAGAGTGTATTAGAGGTTAAGGTCAGAGTGTATTAGAGGTTTTAAGGTCAGAGTGTATTAGAGGTTAAGGTTAGAGTGTATTAGAGGTTTTAAGGTCAGAGTGTATTAGAGGTTTTAAGGTCAGAGTGTATTAGAGGTTAAGGTCAGAGTGTATTAGAGGTTAAGGTCAGAGTGTATTAGAGGTTTTAAGGTCAGAGTGTATTAGAGGTTTTTTATTTATTTTTATTTTACCTTTATTTAACTAGGCAAGTCAGTCAAGAACAAATTCTTATTTTTAATGACGGCCTAGGAACAGTGGGTTAGCTGCCTTTGTTTAAGGATGATCAGAGCATAATACTGTGTATTGTTACATATTGTAGAGTGTTCTTCACGACTCAGACAGACAGTACAGGACGGATAATGCATTTTGTCTGTGCGATAGCATGGCTGGCTGAGCTCATTCTTCTCAAATGGAGTGGCGTTGGAGGGGTGATCAAACAACTAACCCGGCAGCTACAGTGAAGGATGAATGCCTTCATCCCTCTCAAGTTATTCAGTGTCAATAGAGTGTGTTATTTTTGTAATTAACTCGGGCTTCAGCATGTTTGCTACGTCAGTAAACGTCTTTCAAGTTGATTCGTTTTTTTTCAATTGTTTAAGCACAAAAAACAGGGCCCGGTTTGTCAAAACACGACACACAATTAGCACAACACTACACTAAAGTAGCACAACACTTCAGATCATTTGCAAAATGGAACACTTGTCAAAACTAGACACGACTTCATAAAAATAAAAAAAATATATAAATAATATTTTATTACCATACGAAACACACACATTTCATATGACTTCAATCTTTTTGAGCCAGTTACACACTGCTGTTGCTAACCGAAAAACACTTTTAGCAAGTCTAATTGTCAGTGATTACAGTACTGTAAATGAAGTACACAGAGAAAGTGCAACTACACAAACACTACACAAGACCAATGCTGCAGACTGAGGAAAACATCATCTATTTCTCTCCATATACCCAAATCAGTCAACATGTCAACATGGAGAATCACAACAGAACATGTCCCAGTTTTCATGCTACTACAGTAGTGTGCGTAACACTGTTAGCTCAGCAAACAGACAAATGTAAAATACTGTATCCAGTACAGGTTACAATTACAGTAAATAACAACAACAACAAACATAAAAAATGATCTGAAAAAAAACCTGACAATATTGTACAGGTACCTGAGCCTGGGGCTGGAGATCGTAAACCTTCCTGGCCTGAATGAGGGGTACCTGAGCCTGGGGCTGGAGATCGTAAACCTTCCACCGCCATGCTGAGAAAAACTCTTCGATTGGGTTTAGAAACGGAGAGTATGGTGGAAGGTATAGTACTGTCCACTGTGGATGGTGTTGAAACCAGTTCTGGACCAAAGCAGAGCGGTGGAATGACACATTGTCCCAGATGACCGTGGATTGCATCTGGTGCATTTCATTACCTGCTGTGACGATGTGGTGCCATCGGTCCAAAAATGCGAGAATGTGAAGTGTGTTGTAAGGGCCCATTTTGGCATGACGGAGGACAACCCCCTGCTGTGAAATGGCAGTGCAAAGGGTGATGTTACCCCCACGTTGCCCTGGGACATTGATTATAGCCCTGTGGCCAATGATATTTCTGCCTCTCCTCCTTGCTTTTGTGAGGTTGAACCCTGCCTCATCAATATATATGAATTCATACAGGATTTCCGATCTACAAAACTCCCAGAAATATAGTGAAAGACAAGATAGTGTAGTCTAGGATAGGTCTAGTATGCAGTCAATGTAAAAAAGTGATGTGTGCAGTATGCAACATCCCAGTGCTAAAGCGAACAAACCTCCACATACTTGTGCCACAGCCGTTTGACCCTCTCTGAATTCCGCTCAAAAGGCACTCGATTAAGTTGGTGAGTCTCTGATCCACCTCTACGCAGACGACACCATTCTGTATACTTCTGGCCCTTCTTTGGACACTGTGTCAACAACCCTCCAGACAAGCTTCAATGCCATACAACTCTCCTTCCGTGGCCTCCAATTGCTCTTAAATAAAAGTTCAATTAAATGCATGCTCTTCAACCGATCGCTGCCCGCCCGTCCAGCATCACTACTCTGGACGGCTCTGACTTAGAATACGTGGACAACTACAAATACCTAGGTGTCTGGTTAGACTGTAAACTCTCCTTCTAGACCCACATCAAACATCTCCAATCCAAAGTTAAATCTAGAATTGGCTTCCTATTTTGCAACAAAGCATCCTTCACTCATACTGCCAAACATACCCTTGTAAAACTGACCATCCTACCAATAGCCTCCGACACTACTTAACAAATTGGATGCAGTCTATCACAGTGCCATCCGTTTTGTCACCAGCTGTACGCTCTCGTTGGCTGGCCCTCGCTTCATACTCGTCGCCAAACCCACCGGCTCCATGTCATCTACAAGACCCTGCTAGGTAAAGTCCCCCCTTATCTCAGCTCGCTGGTCACCATAGCATCTCCCACCTGTAGCACACGCTCCAGCAGGTATATCTCTCTAGTCACCCCCAAAACCAATTCTTTCTTTGGCCGCCTCTCCTTCCAGTTCTCTGCTGCCAATGACTGGAACAAACTACAAACATCTCTGAAACTGGAAACACTTATCTCCCTCACTAGCTTTAAGCACCACCTGTCAGAGCAGCTCACAGATTACTGCACCTGTACATAGCCCATCTATAATTTAGCCCAAACAACTACCTCTTTCCCTACTGTATTTATTTTATTTATTTATTTATTTTGCTCCTTTGCACCCCATTATTTTTATTTCTACTTTGCACATTCTTCCACTGCAAATCTACCATTCCAGTGTTTTACTTGCTATATGGTATTTACTTTGCCACCATGGCCTTTTTTTTGCCTTTACCCCCCTTATCTCACCTCATTTGCTCACATTTTATATAGACTTGTTTCTACTGTGTTATTGACTGTATGTTTGTTTTACTCCATGTGTAACTTTGTGTCGTTGTATGTGTCGAACTGCTTTGCTTTATCTTGGCCAGGTCGCAATTGTAAATGAGAACTTGTTCTCAACTTGCCTACCTGGTTAAATAAAGGACAATTAAAATAAAATTCAAATTAAAAGTTGTTTCATTTGAACCTGATGTCTTTTCAGGATGTGTGCCAGTGTTGACTGAGACCTGATGGACATGATTGAAAATGGCAAGGTCACCGATGTTTATATATATGTTTATTATCTCTCTCTTGTTCTTGCGTGAATATGGGCCCCCTTCCTCCTTGTCGTTCCCGACACTCAATCCTATGTAGAGAATAATACATGTAACTTACTGTACAATGTCACAGGAAGGGGTATCACAAGTGCTGACATGGTGCAGACAATCAGCGGCTGATTACTGTAACTGTAGACAGATCTTCTACCTGTTTTCCTGTCGAAAAGTCCTTATGACAGATGCCACTGTATATCTGCTAAGATTTGTCTGAACTCTCAGTCCAGCCTCCCTCAGCGTCAATCCGTGGTTCACAACATGGTCCACTAGTGTTGCACCAATGTCATGTGATGAGTTTGGTCGTCTTCTTCTTTGTGCATGTTCTCCTCCTGCTTCAGGTCTTCCTCGACCTCTGGCATGGCCTCTTCCTCTACCTCCTCCTCCTCCTCCTCTATGTACTCCTCCTCTCACCCTCACTCTTCTTCTGACTCCTTCCATTTTGGTTGAAGGCAGGTGAACCTACCTGCTGCATTTTTATAGTGCTTAACCCTGATTGGTGTGTCTACAATTGAGCAATCATGTGTTTGTGCACCTGATGGCTGTGTTTAACAGATTGGCTCATAGGTGTGGTAATTTGACAGTCAGTGCTTTGGAATTGCAAGGAAGTGACATCATGATATACTTCTGTGTCTGATGTATACAAGTGTGTTTAGTGTTTTGCAAATCACTGTGTGTAATTTGGAAAAGTTCCATTTTAGTGTGTAAGCAATCGTAAAAAACTGTAAATCATCTGTATTTGGTATTCTTCTGACAGAATCCAATGGGTGTTGTTACAGTATGCAACATATCTTTGTGTGGAAAGTTCACTAACATTCTGTAACATTCAGTAACATTTTGTAACATTCAGTAACATTCTGTAATATTCAGTAATATTCTGTAACATTCTGTAACATTCCCTAACAATCAGTTACATTCAGCAACATTCAGTAACATTCTGTAACATTCGAAAATATTCCCTAACAGTCATTAACATTCTGTAACATTCAGTAACATTCAGTAACATTCTGTAACATTCAGTAACATTCAGCAACATTCAGTAACATTCTGTAACATTCCAAAATATTCCCTACCAACCAGTAACATTCAGTAACATTCTGAAACATTCCCTAACAATCAGTAACATTCAGCAACATTTAGTAACATTCAGTAACATTCTGTAACATTCCAAAATATTCCCTAACAATCAGCAACATTCAGTAACATTCTGTAACATTCCGAAACATTCCCTAACAATCAGTAACATTCAGTAACATTCTGTAACAGTCCGAAACATTCCCTAACAATCAGTAACATTCAGTAACATTCTGTAACATTCCGAAACATTCCCTAACAATCAGTAACATTCAGTAACATTCTGTAACATTCCCTAACAATCAGTAACATTCAGTAACATTCTGTAACATTCCGAAACATTCCCTAACAATCAGTAACATTCAGTAACATTGTGTAACATTCCGAAACATTCCCTAACAATCTGTAACATTCCGTAACATTCCGAAACATTCCCTAACAATCAGTAGCATTCCGAAACATTCCCGTAACATTCTGTAACATTCCGAAACATTCCCTAACAATCAGTAACATTCCGTAACATTCCGAAACATTCCCTAACAATCAGTAGCATTCCATAACATTCCGAAACATTCCCTAACCATCAGTAGCATTCGGCGCAACATTCCAAAACATTCCCTAACAATCGGTAACATTCCGTAGCATTCCGAAACATTCCCGTAACATTCAGTAAGACACATTGACAGTCGATTCAGTGAAATTGCCCTCTGTCCTCCTGACATTTTGGAAGACACAAATCATGAGGATGCAGCTAGCAGCCTCAGGATCTATTGGTCCAGACTGTCCCCCTGGCGAGAGCTGTGTGTGTGTGTGTGTGTGTGTGTGTGTGTGTGTGTGTGTGTGTGTGTGTGTGTGTGTGTGTGTGTTATATAGCTTCTGGCAGGTAGTCATGGTACAGTACACTGATTATTGGTCAATGCACTGTACTTCACTCATCCAGTCCCTCTTGTGATGTCACATCCTTTAGCAGAGTTATGTGTTGGTTTATTTATCAGACTTGTCCTTGTTCCCGTGAAATAATGCCTGTGAGATTACAGTATGTCAATAAGTTATCTCAATGACAAGAACAGGCTGTGAATGACACTTCACAACTCCCTCAGTTCAGAGAGAGAGAGAGAGAGAGAGAACTAGAGAGTGACACTACACATGGTTTGTTGGTGTTGCCGCCACAATGAATCTGCATTAAGTCTTCTATATTATGCCTCTAACACCTCCGACCCAGTCTGTTCAGTCAAAATATGACGTCAATAGGTGACGTCTTTGGACAAAATGTGATGTTTACATAACCCGCCACTTCAGACCGACAGTAACATTTGAGATCGGCCATAGTAGTAGCTCCAGCCTCTTCTATCGTTGTTGATGTGAGGGAGTTCACCATATGTTTCACACCTCGGTGATTCTGCACACCCCAACACCACACTAGACCAGTCCTTCTGCATCATGCTACTAGCAACGGCGGCAGTCATACACTGTGTCGAAGTGTTTTGATTGTCCAGTGCACGACACCCTGCTGGAGAGGGGGAATCAAGTGGCCCCGGAAAGAAACACTTCCATACTAAAGCCTGATTGCACACTAACATATAAAGCCTGATATGCAACATTCATTGAATATTCAATTCAGACTTGAATATGTTCTGGAATGTGGGTTTGAAAAAAGCAATTACAGCATATTGGAAGTTCCATTATACACTGAAATGTAATGACGACTGAATCTAAATGTAGTCAACACCACGTAATCAAACTGAACACACTGGAGTGGGCTATGAAGCAAGTGGCCATTCAGAATATTAGTGTGTTCATTTGATTGTGCACCAAATTGTTTGCTAGCCTACTGGAGTGTATGTGGCTAACCCACCCACCCACCCACCCGGCCCTCGAACATCACACAGTAATATTCCTGTCTGCATTGCAGTGGGAATCACCACCCGCCTACCCCCCTCCTCCTCCTCCTCTGTCAGTCAGTCTGAGCCAGTGTTCCAAATCACTCCTTATTCTCTGTGGGCCCTGGTCAAAAGTTGTACACTATATAGGGAATATGGAGCCATTTGGGATGCATGCTGAGGCTTTGATATTCCTCCTGTGTTCCTGGTAGAAAGGTCCTCTGTGATAGCTAATCTCGCACGCACGCACGCACAAACACACACACACACATGAAGACACACAAAGACACACACACAAAGAGACTACAGCTCAGATAGAGCTAAAATAGCTACCTCTGGGATAGCTCTTCCTACGTCTCTCCTGATGCCTTTAATGTTGATGGAGCACCTGGAGTGTTACATGTAGCGAAATGGATCAGTCAGACACGGAGCCGGAGAGTTTCAGTGTCCCAAATGGCACCCTATTCCCTGTGTAGTGCACTAGTTTTGACCAGAAGGAAGGTTCAGTCAGAGAAGGAAGGTTCAGTCAGAGAAGGGAGGTTCAGTCAGAGAAGGAAGGTTCAGTCAGAGAAGGAAGGTTCAGTCAGAGAAGGAAGGTTCAGTCAGAGAAGGAAGGTTCAGCCAGAGAAGGAAGGTTCAGTCAGAGAAGGAAGGTTAAGTCAGAGAAGGAAGGTTCAGTCAGAGAAGGAAGGTTCAGTCAGAGAAGGAAGGTTCAGTCAGAGAAGGAAGGTTCAGTCAGAGAAGGAAGGTTCAGTCAGAGAAGGAAGGTTCAGCCAGAGAAGGAAGGTTCAGTCAGAGAAGGAAGGTTAAGTCAGAGAAGGAAGGTTCAGTCAGAGAAGGAAGGTTCAGTCAGAGAAGGAAGGTTCAGTCAGAGAAGGAAGGTTCAGTCAGAGAAGGAAGGTTCAGTCAGAGAAGGAAGGTTCAGTCAGGGTATAAGTTATGAACCTACACTAAGAGTGGGCATTGCAGAGCCGCAATGTAAATCACCTGCTACCGTCCACAAGGTCTGTTACGGTACACAATATGCTGCACAATGTCCTTGTGCAGGAGAGGAGAGACAACAGACAGGTACATTTCAGCTTTCAGCTTTCAGCAGGCGAACAAAGACGGTACGCACCTGTTGATTACCTGTCCTGCTAACTGGGGGGGTCTCCCTTTGACAGATGGAGGCAAGCTGACATTTAGGCTTCATTCATTCACTGATGCCTGTGTGTGTGTGTGTGTGTGTGTGTGTGTGTGTGTGTGTGTGTGTGTGTGTGTGTGTGTGTGTGTGTGTGTGTGTGTGTGTGTGTGTGTGTGTGTGTGTGTGTGTGTGTGTGTACTTCATGGCCGCCTCCCTGCTCCCAGCATCCCGTTGTCCCCATCCCGAGCAATAGTTGTGTTTGGTTCAGATAGATTATTGGTTGTCTTTCTGAGGGTGTCTTCCTTTTCCTGCCAAGACCAGACATGGGTTCAAATACTATTTGATAATATGCAAATACTTTAGCTGGGCTTGATTCAGCTAGCCTGACACATGGAATCAATAGAACAGTCACCAAACTGAAAACCCATCTGGCAATCTAGGAAGGCTAAAGCAGATGCCAAAAGTACTTAAAAAAAGACTAATTTGATGTGAACCCACGTCTGGCCAAGAGAAACAGAATTATGGAATGCCTCACAAGCATTCCCAGATTCAACATTCATCAATCATAGATTCCTCATCAGTGTCATGCAAACAAACAAACTACAACAATGCTGCAACCACAAAGTCTTTAGTTATATCTGACTGTTTCAGGAGCAGACGGGGCCCAGCACAGACAGACAGACAGACAACCCAGAAGCAGACGGGGCACAGACAGACAGACAACCCAGGAGCAGACAGGGCACAGACAGACAGACAACCCAGGAGCAGACGGGGCCCAGCACAGACAGACAGACAACCCAGGAGCAGATGGGGCACAACACAGACAGACAGACAACCCAGGAGCAGACGGGGCCCAGCACAGACAGACAGACAACCCAGGAGCAGACGGGGCACAGACAGACAGACAACTCAGGAGCAGACGGGGCCCAGCACAGACAGACAGACAGACAACCCAGGAGCAGACGGGGCCCAGCACAGACAGACAACCCAGGAGCAGACGGGGCCCAGCACAGACAGACAACCCAGGAGCAGACGGGGCCCAGCACAGACAGACAACCCAGAAGCAGACGGGGCCCAGCACAGACAGACAGACAACCCAGGAACAGACGGGGCCCAGCACAGACAGACAACCCAGGAGCAGACGGGGCACAACACAGACAGACAGACAACCCAAGAGCAGACAGGGCCCAGCACAGACAGACAGACAACCCAGGAGCAGACGGGGCCCAGCACAGACAGACAGACAGACAGACAACCCAGGAGCAGACGGGGCACAACACAGACATACAGACAACCCAGGAGCAGACGGGGCCCAGCACAGACAGACAGACAGACAACCCAGGAGCAGACGGGGCCCAGCACAGACAGACAGACAGACAACCCAGGAGCAGACGGGGTGACCCAGATGTTGTTGATTACTAAGAATACTAAATTATTCTGGATTTCAACATCATTAGCAAAAAAAATCTGTTTTTTGGCAGGGGTACAACCAAGCAGAGTCCCTTCGTGTTTGGTTGAGGATTTAATTTAATGCTTTCTAAAATCAGACCGCCGTAGTCCAGCTGTTGTTATATAAAACCTTATTGAAATGAAAGCTCTGCTATTCTATTCAGCATTTGCTCCCCTCCCCACCCTCAGAGCACTCAAGTGTGTGTGTGTGTGTGTGTGTGTGTGTATGTGTGTGTGTGTGTGTGTGTGTGTGTGTGTGTGTGTGTGTGTGTGTGTGTGTGTGTGTGTGTGTGTGTGCGTGCGTGCGACCAGCCAACCCTCTCTGCTGCTCTAAGGCCACTGCCCGTCTGACCGTGCCAGTCTAAAGGACCAGACTGCTGCTGTAAGCCTGAGATAAGAGTTACATTAGGAGGATACTCTGCACTCAGAGGAAAGGATATTACCAGGTCTGGTCATAAGCCTGCACCTCAGCAGATTATACTTTACGCTGAACATTTTCGATGGAGAGAGAGAGAGAGAGAGAGAGAGGGAGAGAGAGAGAGAGAGAGAGAGAGAGAGAGAGAGAGAGAGAGAGAGAGGGAGAGAGAGAGAGAGAGAGAGAGAGAGAGAGAGAGAGAGAGAGAGAGAGAGAGAGAGAATCATGAGAAAACAAAAAGATAATTACTTGACACATTGGAAAGAATTAACAAAAAAACAAAGGAAACTAGAATGCTATTTGGCCCTAAACAGAGAGTACTCAGCGGCAGAATACCTGACCACTGTGACTGACCCAAACTTAAGGAAAGCTTTGACTATGTACAGACTCAGTGAGCATAGCCTTGCTATTGAGAAAGGCCGCCGTAGGCAGACATGGCTCTCAAGAGAAGACAGGCTATGTGCTCACTGCCCACAAAATGAGGTGGAAACTGAGCTGCACTTCCTAACCTCCTGCCCAATGTATAACCATATTAGAGAGACATATTTCCCTCAGATTACACAGATCCACAAAGAATTCGAAAACAAATCCAATTTTGAAAAACTCCCATATCTACTGGGTGAAATTCCACAGTGTGCCATCACAGCAGCAAGATTTGTGACCTGTTGCCACGAGAAAAGGGCAACCAGTGAAGAACAAACACCATTGTAAATACACCCATATTTATGCTTATTTATTTTATCTTGTGTCCTTTAACCATTTGTACATTGTTAAAACACTGTATATATATATAATATGACATTTGTAATGTCTTTACTGTTTTGAAACTTCTGTATGTGTAATGTTTACTGTTAATTTTTGTTGTTTTTCACTTTATATATTCACTTTGTATGTTGTCTACCTCACTTGCTTTGGCAATGTTAACACATGTTTCCCATGCCAATAAAGCCCTTGAATTGAATTGAATTGAATTGAGAGAGAGAGTGAGAGAGAGAGAGAGAGAGAGAGACAGAGAGAGAGAGAGAGAGAGAGAGAGAGAGAGAGAGAGTGATTGCATGATTTGACTTGACCAATAGAACAGACGTATAACAGGTCACCTTATAAGTGATCTCTATAACATTTAACATGAGGGTTCAATAACCGACAAAAATGAAAGTGGGTAGAAGGAGCACACCCCTGATATGTTCCCATCTCCAACCTATTTCCGTTATCACATACAATGATGAAAATGATATCTGTAATGGAGATCTGGGGAAGGAAGACCCAACAGTAGGACGTAACATCGTTTTCACAGTATAGTTATCAATAAGCATCACAATAGGCTGTGTGAATGTTCCATTTTTCCGCTCAGGGACAAGGACATAACAGAACCTCATTCCAACATGAGTCTTTTACAGACGTCTCCTTGTTGTCAAACGAGCCCCCTTCCTTCAGACGTTCATGCCTTATACAGTATGTCCCCAGTGAGTTGACATTGTCACCTAGGCTCCCCGTCGACTCTTAGAACCCTTCTGTTTTCGCCACATGAGCCATTTTGAGGGCAGCTTCAAGTGTGCAGGGTTGGCCTTCACGGCTAAGTTACCACTTTGGCTGTAGTTTTAGTAGTCTATTAACGTTGTGCCGGTTGGCTCGACTATACTGGTTCAATGTTAAATTCAAATCTCCCTACCGATATATCTAAGCCAATATGACACCAAAAATGGCAAATAAAGTTAATTAGAGGTACACAACACACTCCCCTCCTCGTCTCTCGTCATGATCTGTCCAGCCGTTACCGAGAACCACTATACCGGATTTTTGACAGGGGTCATTAGCATTTAGGGTCGTCAGACAATTATTTTGCCCATAAGGTGACCATTAGACTCAGATAAATTCGGACTGATTAAGTTTCTAGGTGCAACTGTTTTTATTCAATTCATAATTTACCGCTCTCACATGCAAATTTCTGCCCAATGAAAAACGATGATGTGCTACCTTTTTCGTAGCATTTCTGAAAATGCCAACATCTTTTGAGCCGAACCAAAAGATTGTCAGATGTACTATTAAATTCCCTATAATTATATGCTGCCAGACAGAAGAAGAGAAAAAAACATATATATTTAGCAATATTTGTTCACATCTTCCAAAGAGCAAACAAATAAACAACAAATAAACAACAAATAAACAACAAATAAACAACAAATACACAATAATACACCCCGCATCACTCGGTGTTAACCTATACTGCTACACAACATACAGTATTGGCTTTTTATTTCATGTTGCTGATTTAAAGGTATCACAGAGGCAGCCAACGTCTGAAATGAAATGCTTTAGTAGGAACCCTGTGGTAACCAGAATGAACAGAGAAATTCATTAACACCATGTCTCTGGGTAATAATTGTTTCTCTCAGTGGTCAATAGCGAGCATGTCTCAAATGGAAACAGACTTTGAGAACACATATTTTAATTGATTATTTTGACAGCAATGTCCCCCCCTCCTTCTCTCTTTTCTTTGGCACACAGCTCGTCTTGAACCCCTGATCACAATGTACGTCATCGACTGAAATAATGGACCAGGTTTAAGTGGCTTTCAGGTACATGGGTTCACACACACACACACGCACGCACACACACACACGCACGCACGCACGCACGCACGCACGCACACACACACACACACACACACACACACACACACACACACACACACACACACACACATAAACAAACACACACACACACAAACTACAGATAGTGCCAAGGCAACTCAAACAAATTAGGAAATACAGGCAAGCACATGCTGTTATAGGCCTATTTCTATTTTCTCTCTGGTGCCCTTGATTTTAAGCAATATTTTGCTGCTACTTTTATTGACTTGGCCAAAGCTTTTGATACGGTAGACCATTCCATTGTTGTGGGCTGGCTAGGGACTATTGGTGTCCCTGAAGGGTCTTTGGGCTGGTTTGCTAACTACCTCTCTCAAAGAGTACAGTGTATAAAGTCAGAAAATCTACTGCATCACTGCCTGTCACCAAGAGAGTACCCCAAGGCTCGATCCTAGGCCCCACGCTCTTCTCAATTTACATCAACAACATAGCTAAGGCAGTAGGAAGCTCTCTCATCCATTTACAATGCAGATGTTACAGTCTTATACTCAGCTGGTCACTCCCCGGATTTTGTGTTGAATGCTCTACAACAAAGCTTTCTCTACCCTTAACCTTGTTCTGAACACCTCCAAAACAAAGGTCATGTGGTTTGGTAAGAAGAATGACCCTCTTCCCACAGGTGTTATTACTTCCTCTGAGGGTAGTAATACTTGGGAGTATGGCTAGAGGGTACACTGTCCTTCTCTCAGCACATGTCAAAGCTGCAGGCTAAAGTTAAATCTAGGTTTCCTCTATCGTAATCACTCCTCTTTCAACACAGCTGTCAAACTAACCCTGATTCCGATGACCATCCTACCCATGCTAGATTAGGGAGACATAATTTATAGATCGGCAGTTAAGGGTGCTCTCAAGCGGCTAGATGTTCTTTACCATTCGGCCATCAGATTTGCCACCAATGCTCCTTATAGGACACATCACTGCACTCTATACTCCTCTGTAAACTGGTCATCTCTGTATACCAGTCGCAAGACCCACTGGTTGATGCTTATTTATAAAACCCTCTTAGGCCTCACTCCCCCCATCTGAGATATCTACTGCAGCCCTCATCCTCCACATACAACACCCGTTCTGCCAGTCACATTCTGTTAAGATCCCCAAAGCACACACATCCCTGAGTCGCTCATCTTTTCAGTTTGCTGCAGCTAGTGACTGTAACGAGCTGCAAAAAATACACAAGCTGGACAGTTTTATCTCCATCTCTTCATTCGAAGACTCAATCCTGGACACTCTTACTGACAGTTGTGGCTGCTTCACGTGATGTCTTGTTGTCTTCTTCTTGCCCTTTGCGCTGTTGTCTGTGCACAATAATGTTTGTACCATGTTTTAGGCTGCTACCATGTTGTGTTGCTACCATGTTGTTGTTACATTTTGTTGCTACCATGCTGTGTTGTCATATGTTGCTGCCTTTGCTATGTTGTTGTCTTAGGTCTCTCTTTATGTAGTGTTGTGTTGTCTCTCTTGTTGTGATGTGTGTTTTGTCCTATATTTATATTGCATTTATTTATTTTTTAAATCGTAGGCCCCCGTCCCTGCAGGAGGCCTTTCACCTTTTGGTAGGCCGTCATTGTAAATAAAATGTGTTCTCAACTGACTTGCCTAGTTAAATAAAGGTTAAATAAAAATAAATGAATAAAATGAAACATGCACACACAGAAATGTAACCACTCTTAAGAGGCGGGTCTAGAGAAATGTAACCACTCTTCAGAGGCGGGTCTAGAGAAATGTAACCACTCTCAGGAGGTGGGTCTAGAGAAATGTAACCACTCTTAAAGCGTGGGGCTGGGAGAAATGTAACCACTCTTATGAGGCAGGTATAGAGAAATGTAACCACTCTTAAGAGGCGGGTCTAGAGAAATGTAACCACTCTTAAAGCGTGGGGCTGGGAGAAATGTAACCACTCTTAAGAGGCGAGTGGGCTATTTACCGATAGACTATGTACAGCTGCAGCGATCGGTTAGCTGCTCAGATAGCAGATGTTTGAAGTTGGTGAGGGAGATAAAAGTCTCCAACTTCAGCGATTTTTGCAATTCGTTCCAGTCACAGGCAGCAGAGAACTGGAACGAAAGGCGGCAAAATGAGGTGTTGGCTTTAGGGATGATCAGTGAGATACACCTGCTGGAGCACGTGCTACGGGTGGGTGTTGCCATCGTGACCAGTGAACTGAGATAAGGCGGAGCTTTACCTAGCATGGACTTGTAGATGACCTGGAGCCAGTGGGTCTGGCGATGAATATGTAGCGAGGGCCAGCCGACTAGAGCATACAGGTCACAGTGGTGGGTGGTATAAGGTGCTTTAGTAACAAAATGGATGGCACTGTGATAGACTGCATCCAGTTTGTTGAGTAGAGTGTTGGAAGCTATTTTGTAAATGACATCGCTGAAGTCGAGGATCGGTAGGATAGTCAGTTTTACTAGGGTAAGTTTGGCGGCGTGAGTGAAGGAGGCTTTGTCGGAATAGAAAGCCGACTCTAGATTTGATTTTAGATTGGAGATGTTTGATATGAGTCTGGAAGGAGAGATTACAGTCTAGCCAGACACCTAGGTACTTATAGATGTCCACATATTCAAGGTCGGAACCATCCAGGGTGGTGATGCTAGTCGGGCGTGTGGGTGCAGGCAGAGAACGGTTGAAAGCATGCATTTGGTTTTACTAGCGTTTAAGAGCAGTTGGAGGCCACAGAAGGAGTGTTGTATGGCATTGAAGCTCGTTTGGAGGTTAGATGGCACAGTGTCCAAGGACGGGCCGGAAGTATACAGAATGGTGTCGTCTGCGTAGAGGTGGATCAGGGAATCGCCCGCAGCAAGAGCAACATCATTGATATATACAGAGAAAAGAGTCGGCCCGAGAATTGAACCCTGTGGCACCCCCATAGAGACTGCCAGAGGACCGGACAACATGCCCTCCGATTTGACACACTGAACTCTGTCTGCAAAGTAGTTGGTGAACCAGGCAAGGCATTCATCAGAAAAACCGAGGGTACTGAGTCTGCCGATAAGAATATGGTGATTGACAGAGTCGAAAGCCTTGGCAAGGTCGATGAAGACGGCTGCACAGTACTGTCTTTTATCGATGGCGGTTATGATATCGTTTAGTACCTTGAGCGTGGCTGAGGTGCACCCGTGACCGGCTCGGAAACCAGATTGCACAGCGGAGAAGGTACAGTGGGATTCGAGATAGTCAGTGACCTGTTTGTTGACTTGGCTTTCGAAGACCTTAGATAGGCAGGGCAGGATGGATATAGGTCTGTAACAGTTTGGGTCCAGGGTGTCTCCCCCTTTGAAGAGGGGGATGACTGCGGCAGCTTTCCAATCCTTGGGGATCTCAGACGATATGAAAGAGAGGTTGAACAGGCTGGTAATAGGGGTTGCGACAATGGCGGCGGATAGTTTCAGAAATAGAGGGTCCAGATTGTCAAGCCCAGCTGATTTGTACGGGTCCAGGTTTTGCAGCTCTTTCAGAACATCTGCTATCTGGATTTGGGTAAAGGAGAACCTGGAGAGGCTTGGGCGAGTAGCTGCGGGGGGGGGGCGGAGCTGTTGGCCGAGGTTGGAGTAGCCAGGAGGAAGGCATGGCCAACCCTTGAGAAATGCTTGTTGAAGTTTTCGATAATCATGGATTTATCGGTGGTGACCGTGTTACCTAGCCTCAGTGCAGTGGGCAGCTGGGAGCAGGTGCTCTTGTTCTCCATGGACTTCACATTGTCCCAGAACTTTTGGGAGTTGGAGCTCCAGGATGCAAATTTCTGCCTGAAGAAGCTGGCCTTAGCTTTCCTGACTGACTGCGTGTATCTTAAGGGGTGGGTGGAAAAAATTTAACCACTCTTAAGGGGTGGGTTTGGAGAAATGTAACCACTCTTATGAGGCAGGTATAGAGAAATGTAACCACTCTTATGAGGCAGGTATAGAGAAATGTAACCACTCTTATGAGGCAGGTATAGAGAAATGTAACCACTCTTATGAGGCAGGTATAGAGAAATGTAACCACTCTTATGAGGCAGGTATAGAGAAATGTAACCACTCTTATGAGGCAGGTATAGAGAAATGTAGCCACTCTTATGAGGCAGGTATAGAGAAATGTAATATCTCTCAGAAGGTGGGTCTGGAGAAATGTAACCACTCTTAAGGGTTGGGTCTGGAGAAATGTAACCACTCTTAAGAGGTGGGTCTGGAGAAATGTAACCACTCAAATGTGTAGGTAGATGTAATACATGTAAGTTAAATTCTTCAAATCTATGATTAATCGTTAATAATAACAATTAGAATGACCAACAGCTGAAAAATAAATATTGCAGATTGTATCTTTGACTGTGATTGAGATGTATTTAGGTGTTTTATGTGTTCATCTCTTCGTGACTCCCTCTGTGGATAGCTACGTCTTATTTGTCATGATTAATAACCGGTGACTAAGCAACTCCATTAGACCAGCTTTGCTACAGTACATCTCTTTTAACAGTTTGAAAATGACTCACTCAGTGCAAAGAAACATATTTGTTTAAGTAGATACAGTACACGATGCATACAATATCCGTGTAAATGAGCGGCAACATATGAATGATGAATTATAATTTTTTTGTTTTTACAACAAATCTTTATTGCAGAGTAATGTCATAATCTTTATTGCGTGGATTGTGATAACGGGGGTTTAAGAGGGCTTTAGTAACATATTGGTCTGTAATGAGTGTCTGAAATTATATCAAATTATATCAAACAAAAACAGGATATTGGAGTAAGCTTGTCACATCGTGTGTGTAGTTGGCAGGGAAGTCAAGCGCAGGAGAATCAAACTTGGTATAAATGGAGTTTTTTTATAACTTAAAACACAAACTTCAAAACCAAAGTCCATAATAAAATAAATGTGGCTACAAGAACCGGTCGCACACCAATCCATAACACATGACAAGGACATGAGGGGAAACAAAGGGTTAAATACACAACATATAATGAATAGGATTGGAACCAGGTGTGTAAGAAGACCAGACAAAACCAATGGAAAATGAAACATAGATCAATGATGGCTAGAAGACCGGTGAGGTCGATCGCCGAGCACCGCCCGAACAAGGAGAGGCATCGACGTCGGGGGAAGTTGTGACAAAGCTAACTGGGTTATGGTACAATGCAGATGACTGTCAAATGTCTGAATTGCATCGTTCAATTATACAAACAACTATAATAAATCCTACAGCCACACTGTATATACACCAAGAGAAAACATGTATCATATTCAGTAGGCACAAAACGTTACAAAAATCGGTCCAAAATAGAGTAAAACAGGAAAGTAATATACAGTATGAACTCATCCAATAAGAAACGCTCATTGAAACGTTTTGCTACAATGTTCCCTAATGAACACACACAACCATGTTTGTTCATAGCTAGAGACAAGAGAAAGGCATATTAATGTTCAAATAAAGAAATACTGCCACACACAATGCACCAACAAAGGATATTGTCTGTTCATGACTAGAGAGAGGTGTAAAGGCTTCTAGCTGTAGCCACTGCAGTAACCTATAGGTGTGACGGAGGGGGGGGGTTGATGCTGTGTGTGGCTGTGTAGCTACTGCAGTAACCTGTAGGTGTGACGAGGGGTTGATGTTGTGTGTGGCTGTGTAGCTACTGCAGTAACCTGTAGGTGTGATGGGATGTTGATGCTGTGTGTGGCTGTGTAGCCACTGCAGTAACCTGTAGGTGTGACGAGGGGTTGATGTTGTGTGTGGCTGTGTAGCCACTGCAGTAACCTGTAGGTGTGACGAGGGGTTGATGCTGTGTGTGGCTGTGTAGCTACTGCAGTAACCTGTAGGTGTGATGGGATGTTGATGCTGTGTGTGGCTGTGTAGCTACTGCAGTAACCTGTAGGTGTGACGAGGGGTTGATGTTGTGTGTGGCTGTGTAGCTACTGCAGTAACCTGTAGGTGTGATGGGATGTTGATGCTGTGTGTGGCTGTGTAGCTACTGCAGTAACCTGTAGGTGTGATGGGGTGTTGATGCTGTGTGTGGCTGTGTAGCCACTGCAGTAAGCTGTAGGTGTAATGGGGTGTTGATGCTGTGTGTGGCTGTGTGCTGTTGGGTGTCCCAGGACAATTAAAGAGAGCAATGACCCTGAAGCAGTGCCTTGTGGACTAATTACCTGTTACACACACACACACACACACACACACACACACACACACACACACACACACACACACACACACACACACGCACACACACACGCACACGCACACACACACGCACACGCACACACACACGCACACACACACGCACACACGCACACACACACACACATACACACACGCACACACACACGCACACACACACACACACACACACACACGCACGCACGCACGCACGCACGCACACACACACACACACAGACACAGACACACAAACACACACACACGTCCTGTCACAGCTGTCTCCCTAGATGGGAATAGCCGAGCAAGAGCTCCTCTAGAGTCCCTTGATATGTGAGCTGAGCTGTTAGACACAGACTTAGCGGCTTCAAAGGCGGGCCAGGTTGTGTCTCCCCATCCTTTCCTTCACTCTCTCCCCCTCCCTCCCTCACTCAATTCAATTTAAGGGCTTTATTGGCATGGTAAACATATGTTAACTAAATAATAAACAAAAGTTAAATAAACAATACAAATGAACAGTAAACATTACACTGACAAAAGTTCCAAAATAATAATGACATTTCAAATGTCATATTATGTGCAAATAGTTAAAGTCCAAAAGGGAAAACAAATAAACATAAATATGGGTTGTATTTACAATGGTGTTTGTTCTTCACTGGTTGCTCTTTTCTTGTGGAAACAGGTCACATATCTTGCTGCTGTGATGTCACGCAGTGGTATTTCACCCAATGGATATGGGAGTTTATCAAAACTATTTTTGTTTTCTAATTCTTTGTGCATCTGTGTAATCTGAGGGAAATGTGTGTCTCTAATATGGTCATACATTTGACACTCCCCCTTCTCTGTCTCTCCCCTCCATCCTACTTCTCTCCTACTTCTCTCTCCCTCTGCCTCCCCTCTCTCTACCTCCTCTTTATCACTCTCCTTCACTTCTCTCTCCCCCCCTTTTTTCACCCCCTCCACCCTCTCCCCCTCTCTCCCTTTTCTCTATTTCTCTACCTCCTCCCTCCTTCACCCCCTCTCTCTCTCCCCCTCTCTCCCTTTTCTCTCTTTCTCTACCCCCTCCCTCTTCTTTTTCCCCCTCCCTCCTTCATCCCCGCTCTCTCTCTCCCCCTCCCTCTCTCTCCCCTTATCTCTCTCTCTTTCCCCCTCCCTGCTTGTCTCTCCCTCTAAGGTTTGAGCCGGGATGTGGACATAAGACGGATGTTTATGAAGCAGGGCCTTGTAAACAAAAAGGGAGTAATGTAGAGATCTATGAAGTCCAGACCACATTTTGATACAGGATGCAGTGACGAGTATCAAAGCTGTCCTTTGTCACAAAGCGAAGGGCACTATGGTAGATGGAATCCAAAGGTTTAAGAGCAGTTGCACTTTGATAAAAATATCACCATAATCAAGAACAGATTAAAAAATATTGACTGAATAATCTGTTTTCTACTGCTTCGAGAAAGGCACAATCTGTTTCTGTAGAAAAAAACAACTTTAAATCTTAGCTTCTTATTAATCAACCAGCTCATCTGTATGTTTTTTAAACATCAAATCCATATCAATTCAAATGCGGGGAACATGTTCCATTGGAGAACCACCTAATGAGTGAACATATAGTTCATCTGAAACATTCAAAAACAACATGTATATCGTTTTGCCTGGACAAGTTCTAAATCAGGGATTCTTGCACAGCTATAAAAATCTGACTGTAGTTTTGACACAGCTATAAAAATCTGACTGTAGTTTTGACACAGCTATAAAATCTGACTGTAGTTTTGACACAGCTATAAAATCTGACTGTAGTGTTGACACAGCTATAAAATCTGACTGTAGTTTTGACACAGCTATAAAATCCGACTGTAGTTTTGACACAGCTATAAAATCCGACTGTAGTGTTGACACAGCTATAAAATCTGACTGTAGTTTTGGCACAGCTATAAAATCTGACTGTAGTGTTGGCACAGCTATAAAATCCGACTGTAGTGTTGACACAGCTATAAAATCTGACTGTAGTGTTGACACAGCTATAAAAATCTGACTGTAGTTTTGACACAGCTATAAAAATCTGACTGTAGTTTTGACACAGCTATAAAATCTGACTGTAGTTTTGACACAGCTATAAAATCTGACTGTAGTGTTGACACAGCTATAAAATCTGACTGTAGTTTTGACACAGCTATAAAATCCGACTGTAGTTTTGACACAGCTATAAAATCTGACTGTAGTGTTGACACAGCTATAAAATCTGACTGTAGTTTTGACACAGCTATAAAATCTGACTGTAGTTTTGACACAGCTATAAAATCTGGCTGTAGTTTTGACACAGCTATAAAATCTGACTGTAGTTTTGACACAGTCAGATCAACAGTCTGGGCAACAGCATACATAATAGTATAATCCGCAAATAGATTAAGTTTAACATTTTTAACAGATTGACCATTGGTTTTTATATAAATAGTGAAGAGAACAGGCCCCAAAGTCAACCCCTGTGGTACACTTTTATGTTCTAAAATAAATTCAGTCTGACAGTAATAGTAGAGAGAATGATTTATTTCAGCTTTGATTTGTTTCATCACATTCCCAGTGGGTCATAAGTTTACATACACTCAATTAATATTTGGTAGCATTGCCTTTAAATGGTTTAACTTGGGTCAAACGTTTTGGGTAGCCTTCCACAAGCTTCCCACAATAAGTTGGGTGAATTTTGGCCCATTCCTCCTGACAGAGCTGGTGTAACTGAGTCAGGTTTGTAGACCTCCTTGCTTTTTCAGTTCTGCTCACAAATGTTCTATATGATTGAGGTCAGGGCTTTGTGATGGCCACTCCAATACCTTGACTTTGTTGTCCTTAAGCTATTTTACCACAACTTTGGAAGTATGCTTGTGGTCAATGTCCATTTGGAAGACCTATTTGCAGCCAAGCTTTAACTTCCTGACAGATGTCTTGAGATGTTGCTTCAAAACATCCACATAATTTTCCCATCCTTATGATGCCATCTATTTTGTGAAGTGCACCAGTCCCTCCTGCAGCAAAGCACCCCCAGAACATGATGCTGCCACCTCCGTGCTTCACGGTTGGGATAGTGTTCTTCGGCTTGCAAGCCTCCCCCTTTTTCCTCCAATCATAACGATGGTCATTATGGACAAACAGTTACATTTTTGTTTCATCAGACCAGAGGACATTTCTCCACAAAGTATGATCTTTGTCCCCATGTGCAGTTGCAAACTTTATGGCAGTTTTGGAGCAGTGGCTTCTTCCTTGCTGAGCGGCCTTTCAGGTTATGTCGATATAGGACTCGTTTTACTGTGGATATGGATACTTTTGTACCTGTTTCCTCCAGCTTCTTCACAAGGTCCTTTGCTGTTGTTCTGGGATTGATTTGCACTTTTCACAACAAAGTACGTTCATCTCTAGGAGACAGAACGCGTCTCCTTCCTGAGCAGGATGGCGGCTGCGTGGTCCTATGGTGTTTATAATTGCGTACTATTGTTTGTACAGATGAACGTGGTACCTTCAGGCGTTTGGAAATTGCTCTCAAGGACAAACCAGACTTGTGGAGGTCTACAATATTTTTTCTGAGGTCTTGGTTGATTTCTTTTGATTTCCCCATAATGTCAAGCAAAGAGGCACTGAGTTTGAAGGTAGGCCTTGAAATACATCCAGAGATACACCTCCAATTGACTCAAAGTATGTCAATTAGCCTATCAGAAGCTTCTAAAGCCATGACATAATTTTCGGGAATTTTTCGAACTGTTTAAAGGCACAGTCAACTTAGTGTATGTAAACTTCTGACCCACAGGAATTGTGATACAGGGAATTATAAGGGAAATAATCTGTCTGTAAACAATTGTTGGAAAAATTACTTGTGTCATGCACAAAGTAGATGTCCTGTCCAACTTGCCAAAACCATAGTTTGTTAACAAGAAATTTGTGGAGTGGTTGAAAAACAAGTTTTAATGACTCCAACCTAAGTGTATGTAAACTTCCGACTTCAACTGTATTTTAACTAGGCAAGTCTGTTAAGAACAAATTCTTATTTACAATGACAGCCTATCAGGGAACAGTTGGAGTAGAGCAACATCATTTTACCTTGTAAGTTCAGGGATTCAGGGAACTAAGTTGACTGTAACCTTTCGGTTACTGGCCCAACACTCTAACCACAAGTCTACCTGCTGACCACACAGAGATTGCATGAATACAAATAAACTCTGCTATTCAACTGTTAATATGACTTCCACAATAACAAGTAATGTAGGTAGCATAATGCAATTTTACAAGATAATATTACCAACACAGACCGTTCCGTTCCCAAAGGACACGTTTTTCAAATACACATTGTTAGAAGTTATGAGAACATGGTCACATTGGGAGTCCTCATCAGATTTCCCTCTGTCATTCTCCAGTTTCAACCCCTCAGTCTATTATATTGTTTTGACTAGGCAAGTCAGTCAAGAACAAATTCTTATTTACAATGACGGCCTACCGGGGAACAGTGGGTTAACTGCCTTGTCCAGGCGCAGAACGACAGATTTTTACCTTGTCAGACCGAGGATTCGATCTAGCAACCTTTCGGTTACTTGCCCAATGCTCTAACCACTAGTCTACCTGGCCCAACGCTCTAACCACTAGTCTACCTGGCCCAACGCTCTAACCACTAGGCTACCTGGCCCAACGCTCTAACCACTAGTCTACCTGGCCCAACGCTCTAACCACTAGTCTACCTGGCCCAACGCTCTAACCACTAGGCTACCTGGCCCAACGCTCTAACCACTAGGCTACCTGGCCCAACGCTCTAACCACTAGTCTACCTGGCCCAACGCTCTAACCACTAGTCTACCTGGCCCAACGCTCTAACCCCTAGTCTACCTGGCCCAACGCTCTAACCACTAGTCTACCTGGCCCAACGCTCTAACCACTAGTCTACCTGGCCCAACGCTCTAACCACTAGGCTACCTGGCCCAACGCTCTAACCACTAGGCTACCTGGCCCAACGCTCTAACCACTAGTCTACCTGGCCCAACGCTCTAACCACTAGTCTACCTGGCCCAACGCTCTAACCCCTAGTCTACCTGGCCCAACGCTCTAACCACTAGTCTACCTGGCCCAACGCTCTAACCACTAGTCTACCTGGCCCAACGCTCTAACCACTAGGCTACCTGGCCCAACGCTCTAACCACTAGGCTACCTGGCCCAACGCTCTAACCACTAGTCTACCTGGCCCGACGCTCTAACCACTAGTCTACCTGGCCCAACGCTCTAACCACTAGTCTACCTGGCCCAACGCTCTAACCACTAGTCTACCTGGCCCAATGCTCTAACCACTAGTCTACCTGGCCCAACACTCTAACCACTAGGCTACCTGGCCCAACGCTCTAAACATAATTACATTTTGTCATGGAAAATATGAATAATGTTATTTCCAACAACCAATGAGCAACTTTCCAGCTGCATATTGAGCATTGAGATAGCCGATTGGCCGGTCTCTTTGGCGATGACCTGCCGCAGTAATTTTTTCCATGTTTTCTTATTTTATCTTTATTTAACTTGGCAAGTCAGTTGAGAACAAATGGTTATTTTACAATGACGGCCAACACCAGCCTACACCGACAGTAGTAGACTCTTCTTCTGTCTACATATTATAACCTAATATTTGAGTCATACTCATCTAACAGTTGAAGTGTGTGAATCACATTCGTATCAATGACTTAAGTAGCACAACATCTGTCCAAGCCCTTGTATATGCACTGTTCACACAGAAAACAAACGCTTTCTTCCAATCACAGCAAAACATTTCATTATGCCATTTTTGCCGACCTGGGTAGCATCTGTGGGCTTGGGAAGGTTCGACACACATGGACACACTCACACACACACACACACACACAGGCACACACAAACACATTATCATGCACACACACACACACACACACACACACACACGCACACACACACACACACACGTCTCTCTCCATTGTTGGAGCACAGAATCCAAGTACCAATCCAATTGAGAACATGCTACCAGAGGATGGTGTGTATTAGTGGTGAGACATTGGATGGTGTGTATTAGTGGTGACACATTGGATGGTATGTATTAGTGGTGAGACATTGGATGGTGTGTATTAGTGGTGACACATTGGATGGTGTGTATTAGTGGTGAGACATTGGATGGTGTGTATTAGTGGTGACACATTGGATGGTGTGTATTAGTGGTGACACATTGGATGGTGTGTATTAGTGGTGACACATTGGATGGTGTGTATTAGTGGTGACACATTGGATGGTGTGTATTAGTGGTGACACAATGGATGCATTTGACACACGTTTCCTGTGTGGTAACCAACTGTGCCGAGAGCTCTCCCCAACCAATTTCTCCACGTAATTGTTTGAACACAGACTCACAGACACATAGAGAGAGAGCCCACTCCACAACCAGTGTTTGTGTGTGTGTGTGAGTGTGTGTGTGAGTGTGTGTATTCCTGTCAGTGACGCAAGGGGGTAGCTGTTAGTTCACCCATCACCCGCCCACAACTGCTAACAATCCATCCACAACCGGCCGACTAAATGTGATAAAGAGGCCTGCACCCAACCCTATCCCGCAAATAGGCCGATTGAAAATGTGCTGTACAGTCCGAGACGGCGGAATGATTTTTTGACACGGGGTGTGGGATTTATAAAAATAAAAATAAACAAATTTAGATATGTTTCTGCTTATAATTACCAACATTTTGGTAGGTTATTTGTCAGTCAACCTGTCTATAATTAGACACATGCAGCTCCTCTCCTGATATTACTGCCCTAGAAAGACTAAATAAACCCTTAATCAGCAGAATAATGTCATAAATCGATGAACGCTTCAGTTTAGTTGACATCGGTAAAGATTTCTCTGTCATCTCTGCTTCACTCGTGGGTCTGACGTTTAGGGACCAGTGAGAGAATGCAATAACTCGAGAGAAAAAGGAACGTTTCAAAATGGCATCAGTTTGACCGGTTTCAAGGAAATTAAAAGCAGTGAAAATGACCCAACAGGTTTTCGATAATATTTCAGTTTGGTTTGGATGCATATTTTTATGTGGTTGAATTGTTATGAGCTTTTATGATGCTAAAAAATATAGCCTTTTTTACAGACAGCCCCTAACAGTGCATGTATTCTACATTTTACTGCAACAAATGCTTAATTCTGCAGGAGTTGTGATATTGGGCTATGTGAGAGGTCATAGACCTCCACATTCCTGTTACTATTCCATTTAATCCTTCTGAACAGTTGGCTACAGGTCCCTTGACGTGCCATTTACGTCCCTGTCTTGTGCTTCTCAAATGTGTATATCGCCTCTACAACCATCACACATAACACCTCTATCATCCTTTTACCACTTCACTAAATCTGTTCCAGACGTCACTGCCTTGCCTTCTCTTTATGTTCAACTCTCCATTTAACAACTTTACTCTTATTGAATTCAACTCCGACATTGTCCTTTTTGCCTCAGTGGATTGACGTGAACTTTTTCTGGATTTTATAAGATGCAGTATGATTTCTTAAGAGGCAGTATGATTTCTTAAGAGGCAGTATGATTTCTGGAGAGGCAGTAGGCTTTCTTAAGAGGCAGTAGGATTTCTTGAGAGGCAGTAGGATTTCTTAAGAGGCAGTAGGATTTCTTAAGAGGCAGTAGGCTTTCTTAAGAGGCAGTAGGATTTCTTGAGAGGCAGTAGGATTTCTTAAGAGGCAGTAGGATTTCTTAAGAGGCAGCAGGATTTCTTAAGAGGCAGTAGGATTTCATAAGAGGCAGTATGATTTCATAAGAGGCAGTAGGATTTCTTAAGAGGCAGTAGGATTTCTTAAGAGGCAGTAGGATTTCTTAAGAGGCAGTATGATTTCTGGAGAGGCAGTAGGCTTTCTTAAGAGGCAGTAGGATTTCTTGAGAGGCAGTAGGATTTCTTAAGAGGAAGCAGGATTTCTTAAGAGGCAGTAGGATTTCATAAGAGGCAGTATGATTTCATAAGAGGCAGTATGATTTCTTAAGAGGCAGTAGGATTTCTTAAGAGGCAGTAGGATTTCTTAAGAGGCAGTAGGATTTCTTAAGAGGCAGTAGGATTTCTTAAGAGGCAGCAGGATTTCTTAAGGGGCAGTAAGGCAGATTTGATTAGATTTATTTTATAACTAGAGATGGAGCTGAATTTGTCTATTATCTTCAAAGCCTTTGGGAGGGATTGAGATACTTTGTCTAGATAAAGTAAGATATTGTCAGCGTATAATGAGATGATGTGATCTGTAGAATTCAGAGAAATTGGTGTCATTTCTTTCAATTGTCGAATTGCCTGGGCCAGAGGCTCCAAAGCCCTTGTGTGGTGTTCGGGTCTGTGGGATCCATTTTCAATGTTTACTAAAAGCAAAATGACACATTGAATTATTCTTTCAACCTGAGACTCATTGGCCTTGGCACAATTTATGTGAATTTATATTACACTTATGGTGTTTGGATCCACTGGGCCCGAGGGCAGTGGTGGACAAAGTACTCAATTGTCATACTTGAGTAAAAATAAAGATACCTCAATAGAAAATGACTCAAGTAAAAGTGAAAGTCACCCAGTAAAATACTACTTGAGTAAAAGTCCAAAAGTATTTGGTTTTAAATATACTTAAGTATCAAAAGTAAAAGTAAAATAATAAATCATTTCAGATTCATTATATAAAGCAAACCAGACGGCACCATTTTCTTGTTTAAAAAAAAGGATAGCCAGGGACACACTCCCAACACCCTTAAAAACTAAGCATTTGTGTTCAGTGAGTCCGCCAGATCAGATGCAGTAGGGATGACCAAGGATGTTGTCTTGATAAGTGCGTGAATTTGGCCGTTTTCATTGCTTGCTAAGCATTCAAAATGTAACGAGTACTTTAGGCTGTAAAGGAGAATGTAAGGAGTAAAAGTACATTATTTTCTTTAGAAATGTAGTGAAGTAAAAGTTGTCAAAAAATATAAATAGTAAAGTAAAATACAGATACCCCAAAAAACTACTTAAGTAGTACTTTAAAGTATTTTTACACCACTGCCCAATGGTAATAAAATTGTGGGAAAGGGTGTGGTTGGTGAAAACAAGTAAAAATGAAACAAAAAGGTTTGCTGTTTGCCTTCACTCTGTCTTCCTCCTCCCTGGGCCTGCTGTTTCAACATACACCAAGAACATGTCTGTCTCCCTGCCTGTCTGCCTGTCTGCCTGTCTGTCTCCCTGCCTGCCTGTCTGCCTGTCTGTCTCCCTGCCTGTCTGCCTGTCTGCCTGTCTGTCTGCCCTGTCTGTCTCCCTGCCTGTCTGTCTGCCTGTCTGTCTCCCTGCCTGTCTGTCTGCCTGTCTGTCTCCCTGCCCTGTCTGCCTGTCTGTCTCCCTGCCTGTCCTGCCAGTCTGCCAGTCTGCCTGTCTGTCTCCCTGCCAGTCTGCCTGTCTGCCTGTCTGCCTGTCTGCCAGTCTGCCTGTCTGCCTGTCTGTCTCCCTGCCTGTCTGCCTGTCTGTCTCCCTGCCTGTCTGCCTGTCTCCCGCTTTTCTCACACTCTTTACCCTTTGAAGTGTGTGAAACTACACAATGTCTGCGTGAACCTGCACGTTATTACAATACATTATTTCGATTCATTGTAATAACAAAATCTGTATTTTCTCACACTCTGCCCCAGCCAGGTGCAAATTGGAGGAGGAACACAACAAATTAAAACATTGCATGTGTGGCTCCTTACCACAATCAGTATGGCAAAATGAATCTCTGCTCAGAGGGCAGAGAGAAGCTAGTGTGGAAGGAGCGTCTTCAGAGAGAGAAGCTAGTGTGGAAGGAGCGTCTTCAGAGAGAGAAGCTAGTGTGGATGGAGTGTCTTCAGAGAGAGAAGCTAGTGTGGAAGGAGCGTCTTCAGAGAGAGAAGCTAGTGTGGAAGGAGCATCTTCCACTCTGGAAGATGAAGAATTTTCCAAATATGAGAATCATGTCTCCGTCAATCTGGAGTCTGACAGTGAGTTGGAAGAAGAGGATGAGATTGACCCTCAGCCAGCCCCAGGACCAGCCCATCAGCAGCCAGCCTCAGGACCAGCCCATCAGCAGCAGGCCCAAGGACCAGCCCATGAGCAGCCAGCCTCAGGACCAGCCCGTCAGCAGCCAGCCCCAGGACCAGCCCATCAGCAGCCAGCCCCAGGACCAGCCCATCAGCAGCCAGCCTCAGGACCAGCCCATCAGCAGCCAGCCTCAGGACCAGCCCGTCAGCAGCCAGCCTCAGGACTAGCCCGTCAGCAGCCAGCCCCAGGACCAGCCCGTCAGCAGCCAGCACCAGGACCAGCCCATCAGCAGCCAGCCCCAGGACCAGCCCATCAGCAGCCAGCCTCAGGACCAGCCCATCAGCAGCCAGCCTCAGGACCAGCCCATCAGCAGCCAGACTCAGGACCAGCCCGTCAGCAGCCAGCCCCAGGACCAGTACGTCAGTAATCAGCTCATCAGCAGCCTGCAGGAGGGGAAATATGGATGTAAAATTATTTGAAATTGAATGGTCTTCTTGTCCGAAGGAATGAGTCACCCCACATGGCTGCCAATGTGATAAGGATGCAACAAGGGCCAACACGGATGGCGGATATCATATGCAGGACATAAAGCCTTCTTTTGAACTGTTCATCCCAGACACCATCCAGAAAATCACTCTGGACAGCACTAATTTAGAGGGAAGGTGTGTTTTTGAAGAGAGATGTAAGGAGATGGATCAAACTCATTTACATGCATACTTTGGGGTTGTTATCCTTCCTTGTGTTTTCAGATCCAATGGGGAATCAACTGAATCCCTGTGGGATGCAGAAACTGGCAGAGAAATTTTCCGTGCAACAATGTCTCTGGAAAAACTTCCACATTATTTCCAAGATTTTCCGCTTCGATAACATAGACACCAGACCAGCTCGGCGGCAGAGAGACAAGCTAGTTGCAATCAGGTCAGTGCAGAGAGACAAGCTAGCTGCAATCAGGTCAGTGCAGAGAGACAAGCTAGCTGCAATCAGGTCAGTGCAGAGAGACAAGCTAGCTGCAATCAGGTCAGTGCAGAGAGACAAGCTAGTTGCAATCAGGTCAGTGCAGAGAGACAAGCTAGTTGCAATCAGGTCAGTGCAGAGAGACAAGTTAGCTGCAATCAGGTCAGTGCAGAGAGACAAGCTAGCTGCAATCAGGTCAGTGCAGAGAGACAAGCTAGCTGTAATCAGGTCAGTGTGGGACAAGTGGGGGAACTGCCATCCCCTGTATACAACTCTGGGTCCAATGTTACTGTTGATGAGCAGCTTATGACATTTGGGGGCCGCTGCCCCTTCAGGCAGTACATACAAATCAAATCAAATCAAATCAAATTTTATTTGTCACATACACATGGTTAGCAGATGTTAATGCGAGTGTAGCGAAATGCTTGTGCTTCTAGTTCTGACAATGCAGTAATAACGAGCAAGTAATCTAACTAACAATTCCAAAAAAAACTACTGTCTTATACACAGTGTAAGGGGATAAAGAATATGTACATAAGGATATATGAATGAGTGATGGTACAGAGCAGCATAGGCAAGATACAGTAGATGATATCGAGTACAGTATATACATATGAGATAAGTATGTAAACCAAGTGGCATAGTTAAAGTGGCTAGTGATACATGTATTACATAAGGATGCAGTCGATGATATAGAGTACAGTATCAACGTATGCATATGAGATGAACAATGTAGGGTAAGTAACATTATATAAGGTAGCATTGTTTAAAGTGGCTAGTGATATATTTACATCATTTCCCATCAATTCCCATGATTAAAGTGGCTGGAGTAGAGTCAGTGTCATTGACAGTGTGTTGGCAGTAGCCACTCAATGTTAGTGGTGGCTGTTTAACAGTCTGATGGCCTTGAGATAGAAGCTGTTTTTCAGTCTCTCGGTCCCAGCTTTGATGCACCTGTACTGACCTCGCCTTCTGGATGACAGCGGGGTGAACAGGCAGTGGCTCGGGTGGTTGATGTCCTTGATGATCTTTATGGCCTTCCTGTAGCATCGGGTGGTGTAGGTGTCCTGGAGGGCAGGTAGTTTGCCCCGGTGATGCGTTGTGCAGACCTCACTACCCTCTGGAGAGCCTTACTGTTGAGGGCGGTGCAGTTGCCATACCAGGCGGTGATACAGCCCGCCAGGATGCTCTCGATTGTGCATCTGTAGAAGTTTGTGAGTGCTTTTGGTGACAAGCCGAATTTCTTCAGCCTCCTGAGGTTGAAGAGGCGCTGCTGCGCCTTCCTCACGATGCTGTCTGTGTGAGTGGACCAATTCAGTTTGTCTGTGATGTGTATGCCGAGGAACTTAAAACTTGCTACCCTCTCCACTACTGTTCCATCGATGTGGATGGGGGGGTGTTCCCTCTGCTGTTTCCGGAAGTCCACAATCATCTCCTTAGTTTTGTTGACGTTGAGTGTGAGGTTATTTTCCTGACACCACACTCCGAGGGCCCTCACCTCCTCCCTGTAGGCCGTCTCGTCGTTGTTGGTAATCAAGCCTACCGCAAATTGATGATTGAGTTGGAGGCGTGCATGGCCACGCAGTCGTGGGTGAACAGGGAGTACAGGAGAGGGCTCAGAACGCACCCTTGTGGGGCCCCAGTGTTGAGGATCAGCGGGGAGGAGATGTTGTTGCCTACCCTCACCACCTGGGGGCGGCCCGTCAGGAAGTCCAGAACCCAGTTGCACAGGGCGGGGTCGAGACCCAGGGTCTCGAGCTTGATGACGAGCTTGGAGGGTACTATGGTGTTGAATCAGCTATAGTCGATGAACAGCATTCTCACATAGGTATTCCTCTTGTCCAGATGGGTTAGGGCAGTGTGCAGTGTGGTTGAGATTGCATCGTCTGTGGACCTATTTGGGCGGTCAGTGGGTCAAGGGTGTCAGGTAGGGTGGAGGTGATATGGTCCTTGACTAGTCTCTCCAAGCACTTCATGATGACGGATGTGAGTGCTACGGGGCGGTAGTCAGCTCAGTTACCTTAGCTTTCTTGGGAACAGGAACAATGGTGGCCCTCTTGAAGCATGTGGGAACAGCAGACTGGTATAGGGATTGATTGAATATGTCCGTAAACACACCGGCCAGCTGGTCTGCGCATGCTCTGAGGGTGCGGCTGGGGATGCCGTCTGGGCCTGCAGCCTTGCGAGAGTTAACACGTTTAAATGTCTTACTCACTTCGGCTGCAGTGAAGGAGAGACCGCATGTTTCCGTTGCAGGCCGTGTCAGTGGCACTGTATTGTCCTCAAAGCGGGCAAAAAAGTTATTTAGTCTGCCTGGGAGCAAGACATCCTGGTCCGTGACTGGGCTGGGTTTCTTCCTGTAGTCCGTGATTGACTGTAGACCCTGCCACATACCTCTTGTGTCTGAGCCGTTGAATTGAGATTCTACTTTGTCTCTGTACTCGCGCTTAGATTGTTTGATAGCCTTGCGGAGGGAATAGCTGCACTGTTTGTATTCAGTCATGTTACCAGACACCTTGCCCTGATTAAAAGCAGTGGTTCGTGCCTTCAGGAATGCTGCCATCAATCCACGGTTTCTGGTTAGGGAATGTTTTAATCGTTGCTATGGGGCGACATCTTCAACGCACGTTCTAATGAACTCGCACACCGTATCAGCGTATTCGTCAATGTTGTTGTCTGACGCAATACGAAACATCTCCCAGTCCACGTGATGGAAGCAGTCTTGAGTGTGGAGTCAGCTTGGTCGGACCAGCGTTGGACAGACCTCAGCGTGGGAGCTTCTTGTTTTAGTTTCTGTCTGTAGGCAGGGATCAACAAAATGGAGTCGTGGTCAGCTTTTCCGAAAGGGGGCGGGGCAGGGCCTTATATGCGTCGCGGAAGTTAGAGTAACAATGATCCAGGGCCTTTCCACCCCTGGTTGCGCAATCGATATGCTGATAAAATTTAGGGAGTCTTGTTTTCAGATTAGCCTTGTTAAAATCCCCAGCTACAATGAATGCAGCCTCCGGATAAATCGTTTCCAGTTTGCAGAGAGTTAAATAAAGTTCGTTCAGAGCCATCGATGTGTCTGCTTGGGGGGGATATATACGGCTGTGATTATAATCGAAGAGAATTCTCTTGGTAGATAATGCGGTCTACATTTGATTGTGAGGAATTCTAAATCAGGTGAACAGAAGGATTTGAGTTCCTGTATGTTTCTTTCATCACACCATGTCACGTTGGCCATAAGGCATACGCCCCGCCCGTCTTCTTACCAGAAAGATGTTTGTTTCTGTCGGCGCGATGCGTGGAGAAACCCGCTGGCTGCACCGCTTCGGATTGCGTCTCTCCAGTTAGCCATGTTTCCATGAAGCAGAGAACGTTACAGTCTCTGATGTCCCTCTGGAATGCTACCCTTGCTCGGATTTCATCAACCTTGTTGTCAAGAGACTGGACATTGGCAAGAAGAATGCTAGGGAGTGGTGCACGATGTGCCCGTGTAAACCCGCAAAATATGGAATCAAGATCTGGGCTGTCTGTGATGCTGCTTCATCATATGCGTGGAACTTGCAAGTGTATACGAGGAAGCCAGATGGAGGAGCCCCTGAGAAGAATCAAGGGATGCGGGATGACCTGGACGTGACACAGGGACTCAATGGCCACAACATCACATGCATTAACATTTTACTTCGCACAAGCTGTGACAGGAGCTCCTCAAGTTGAAGCTGACAATGGTAGGAACAGTATGAAAAACAAGCCAGATCTCCCACCTCAGCTGTTGAATACACGGAACAGGCCAATCAATTCCTCTAAGTTTGTGTTCACGGCCGACACGTCCCTAGTGTCCTACGTGCCAAAGCAAGGCAAAAATGTGATACTCATAAGTACGAAATCATAATGGATTACAATGCCACAAAAGGAGGGTTGGACAATTTAGACCAGCTGGTGACTGGATACAGCTGCAGAAGAAGAACCTTACGCTGGCCACTTGTGATATTCTTCAACATGTTGGACTTCTCTACGTACAGCGTGTTTGTCATCCGAATGGCGTTGAACCCACATTGGAACGGAGAGAAGCTCCAGAGGAGATGTCTCTTTCTCGAGGAGTTGGGCATGGCATTGGTATGACCTCAAATCCAGAGGAGATGTCTCTTTCTCGAGGAGTTGGGCAAGGCTTTGGTATGACCTCAAATCCAGAGAAGGCAACATATCCAAGGACCCAAGCTTCTGCAGCCAGAAGATTCAGGAGGAGGATGCTGGTGCCCCATCCTCCCGACCCACAGAACCAACAACTCCAATACCGTAAGTAAGTGTGAGTGATGTTGTTGCATGTGTGTGTGTCTGACTCTCCTACCTTGGCCTGCTGTAACTATACATGTGAGTTAGTGAGATGTTAGTAAAATTCCTGAACTAAGTATTTTCATCATTCTAGATTGCAGCCGGTAGCAACAAGAAGAAGCACTGTGATGTGTGTGTGGACCCAAGAAGGACAGGAAGACACAGTACACATGCATCAAGTGCAAGAAATACATTTGCAACACACACAGTAAAACTCTGTCTCTCATGTGGTGTGTAGACTGGCCTAGAATTTGTGTTCATTGGGGCTCATTTATCAATTCAATAATATACAGTATGTAATATGTGTCCTTCCAATTTGTTCTGTTCAAATCAATAAACACCCATATATTGATTACACTTTTTTTTAAACAAATAGAGCTTTTATTGATAAATGTGACCTAGCAGAGGTAAATGACCAATATTAACCAGGCAGGTAGCCTAGTGATCAGAGCGTTGGGTCAGTAACCGAAAGGTTGCTAGATTGAATCCCAGAGCTGACAAGGTAAAAATCTGTAATTCTGCCCCTGAACAAGGCAGTTAACCCACTCTTCCTAGGCCATCATTTTAAATAAAAAATGTGTTCTTAACTGACTTGCCTGGTTAAATAAAATGCTGTCTATATGGCTTGTAATTGATATAAGTCAAGATCTACTGTTATGGCTGCATTGTTTTTGGTCCATCAGACCCACAAACATTGGGTGAATAACAAAAAATGTGAACACCACACAACAGATAGACAATAAAATAGCAGAGGTGAGATGGGATCACCTTGTCTGCTACTTCTAGTTATTCTGAGAGGTAAAGAGGAGGTATTGCATGTGTTATTACTATGGTCGAGGGATTGGCATATAACATTTTAATCATATTAATGAAATTGGAAAAGTCCCATATGTTCCAAAACCGACCAAAAATATGACCATTCTAGTCTATCAAAAGTTGTTTCTGCCCAAGGAGCTTCAGTTTTCTGATGAAGCATGTCAGATATGTAATAGATGAGGGAGGTTATCTGAGGAAAATCATTTTTTAACAAACCCGCATTGTTTCCGAATGTAACAATTTGGGTAAGTAAAGGTTTGAGGTGGGACGACAGAATTTTTGAAAATAATTGATCTGTGTTTATCAAAGATAGGGTGCCGATAATGAGAAATACTGGGTGGCGTCCTTACCTCTTTTTTTTATAAAAGTGAAATGAATGCTGGATTTAAAAAAAAAACTCATTATTCATCTGCTACCCACCCCCACTTCATCCACACAATATTTTGTGAACCTAAACCCGCTCGCCCCGCAGGTTACGAGTCAACCCGCGCATCACTAGCGCCAGTGTATGCGTACTTGTTCACGCATGTGTTTGTGCGTGTGTGTGTTCAGTATCTGCTGTTGTGGTTATTTCCCAGAGCTTTACAGTACTATACACTAGCCTTAGGCCTACAGCAAACCACAAGGGACACACCATTCCTGTCAGAGTGAGAGTTCACACGAATCAGCAAACAGCTCCCTCTGCTCTCTCTGCTGTCTGTATGTTGTCAGCCACATGAGACTCCATTTCACCCTGCTGTGAATGCTGCAGGGTATATACTTTGCTACATACAGTAACATTTTGATGGATTTGTTATGCCTTTATATTAACATAAGTAATGATGACCAAAAACAAATTTAATTAATCGATTTTAATGGAAAGCATATCTTAAATGAATCCCACAGTGTGTCCCCCCCCATAACAAATTAAAATATTATTTCCTACTTTGTTGATAACTACTTTGTTGAGGTAAAGTGTGCTTACTGTGATACAGTATGTGGTTGTCTCACAGCTATCTTAAGATTAATGCACTAATTGTAATTCGCTCTGTAAAAGAGCGTCTGCTAAATTACTCAAATGTTTCAAAAAACAACAACTATAAAACCATTAAAATATTCCAACATACATATTCAAACAGCCGCTGGTCAAAGGCTGCATTTTAAAATGAAAAGCTAAGCTCAAAATATACTGTAAGCATAGCCTCACAGTGAAATCCCATTGGTTGTATTTGTTTTTCAGAATAGTCTTTTTTTATCAACATAAGTTAATTCATGATGTGTTACTGACTGTGAGTTCTGTTCAGATTTCCCTGGAGCTGGAAGTTGCAGTGGTGCTCTAGTCTGGGCATGTGCAGAGGGACACTGCAGTACAGGATGGTAGAGAGAGAGCGAGAGAGAGGAGAGGGAGATGAGGGAGAGAGAGAGGGAGGGAGGAAGGAGAGAGAAAGAGAGAGAGAGGGAGGGAGAGAGATGGAGGGTGGGAGACGAAGGGAGACGAAGGGAGGGAGGTAGACGGAGGAAGGAAGAAGAGAGAGAGAGAAAGGGGAGAAGAAGAAAGTAAGAGGGGGAGAACAAGAGGAAAAATAGAGGGAGGGTGAGAGAGAAGGGGAGAGAGGGAGGAAGAGACATGAGGAGGAGAGAGTGGAAGAGATAGAAGAGGAGGGAGGGCACTGGTCATGTGTCGGCCAGCGTCAGTGGGGTGCCCAGAGTCTAGACCCCCCTATGGCAGCCACTCTGTACCAACATCTTTCCTGCCTGATTTAGGGGAAAATGCACCCCACAGAGATAAATAGAGGGAGTGTGTGAGAGAGAGAGTCAGAGACAGCGAGTGATAGAGAGAGAGAGAGAGAGAGAGAGAGAGAGAGAGGGAGAGAGGGAGAGAGCGAGAGACAGACAGACAGACAGACAGACAGACAGACAGACAGACAGACAGACAGACAGACAGACAGACAGACAGACAGACAGACAGACAGACAGACAGACAGACAGACAGACAGACAGACAGACAGACAGAGAGTGTTGTACAAGCAACTTGCTGCCTGATTTAGGGGAAGATGCACAGCTTGGCCTCTCTATTGCAGCAGCCAACAGCCAGACAGCCAGGTGTGGGGCAATGGATGCCAGGGTGTAACAGTACAGTGAAATTCTTACCTTGAGAGTTCTTTCCCAACAATGCAGTTGCAAAGCTGGGTTGGAGTTCTCAAGACAGCATTCATACAGTGCTGCACCATCTGTACGCAAATGTCAAGTGAGGCCAGTGCCCATGCGTCATGCACCAGCACCCGGAGAATGGATGGAGAGTCGGGTCACTGTCATAGCTCAGCTAGCCCCATCATCCATTACTGCGGTCGGGCTCCTTGGCATCCAGGACCTCTATACCAGGCGGTGTCAGAGGTAGGCCCTACAAAAGACTCCAGCCACCCAAGTCATAAATTGTTCTCTCTGCGACCGCACGGCAAGCGGTACAAATGCACGAAGTCTGGAACCAACAGGACCCTGAACATCTTCTACCCCCACGCCATAAATAGTTCACCAAATAGCTACCTGAACTCTCTGCATTGACCCCCTTTTGCACTGACTCATCACATACACTGCTGCTACTGTATTATGATCTATCCTGTTACCTAGTCACTTTACCCCCACCTATATGTACATATCTACCTTAATACATATCTACCTTAATTACCTCTTACCCCTGCACTTGGACTCGGTACTGGTACCCCGTGTATATAGACAAGTTATCATTACTCATTGTGTATTCATTCCTTGTGTTATTATTTTTCTATCTGCGTTGTCCAGGAAGAGGTCGTAAATAAGCATTTTACTGTCAACCTAAACCTGTTGTTTACGGAGCATGTGACAACATGATTTATTTATTTGTCCAGCATGCCCAGCATCCAGGTATGTCATGCTCTCCTCCTCCTATTCCCTCCTTCTATCCCTGCAGGCAAAGTGCAGCTAAGCATGTCAAAGAACATGTGGAAGGACATGTGGAAGAACATGTGGAAGAACATGTGGAAGAACATGTGGAAGAACATGTGGAAGGACATGTGGAAGAACATGTGGAAGAACATGTGAAAGAACATGTGGAAGAACATGTGAAAGAACATGTGGAAGAACATGTGGAAGAACATGTGGAAGAACATGTGGAAGAACATGTGGAAGAACATGTGGAAGAACATGTGGAAGAACATGTGGAAGAACATGTGAAAGAACATGTGGAAGAACATGTGAAAGAACATGTGGAAGAACATGTGGAAGAACATGTGGAAGAACATGTGGAAGAACATGTGGAAGAACATGTGGAAGAACATGTGGAAGAACATGTGAAAGAACATGTGGAAGAACATGTGGAAGAACATGTGGAAGAATGGAGAATAGCTTTCTAAGGGATGATAAAACATCCAGAGAATAGACTGGAAGATGCATGTTGTTAATGAATGTCTACGGTTTTATACTGTGAGTTTCTTTGTAGCTAACGATGTACCTGTTAAAAGGTAACACATAACGTATTCACATATAATTACTTAAAACCTTGATTGCAGATGATGCTATCGTACTTAATTATCCTATTACTGGGTTTATGCGAGCCTGACTATGGGGCTCGTCTCTATCTAGAGGCTTCTTCTACATATAGAGACACATATGATAGCACTGTTAGCAGACAGCGGCCTCTCTCCTTCTCCGTGCACACAGCATGCGCACCCCTAAGTCGTGACGCACCCTGCCTGCTATTTCTAAAGGCCGTCATCCATTTTGTTGACAATGACTGTGGAGCTTGCTGCTGGGTGGTGAGAAATGTGTTTCTCTGGGACTAAAGGGCCATCTTGTGGCCAGTGGGGGAACTACACACTACACCTACAATACAGACATCACTACAAACAAAAGTAGTGCATAATATACACTTTGGGACACAGCCAGGGACAGGACTGTGGGTCTGAATACATGATCACTGTTGTGACAATCCAAATAGACTAGAGACAAATACACTCATTCAGCAAATCATCCCACTTGAGTGACTGTTTTTATTCATTCAGCAAATCATCCCACTTGAATGACTCATTTTATTCATTCAGTAAATCATCCCACTTGAATGACTCATTTTATTCATTCAGCAAATCATCCCACTTGAGTGACTCCTTTTATTCATTCAGCAAATCATCCCACTTAAATGACTAATTTTATTCATTCAGCAAATCATCCCACTTGCTTCTACACCTGCATTGCTTGCTGTTTGGGGTTTTAGGCTGGGTTTCTGTACAGCACTTTGAGATATCAGCTGATGTGCGAAGGGCTATATAAATAAATTTGATTTGATTTGATTTGATTTGATGCCCTCAACCTCACACAAATTATCGGTGAACCTACCAGGTACAACCCCAAATCTGTGAACACGGCACCCTCATCGATCATCATAGATCATCCTAACTAACCTGCCCTCCAAATACACCTCTGCTGTCTTCATTCAGGATCTCACGACCACCCCTCATCACTGTCAAACGCTCCCTAAAACACTTCAGTGAGCAGGCCTTTCTAATCGACCTGGCCCGGGTATCCTGGAAGGATACTGACCTCATTCCGTCAGTAGAGGAGCCCCCACGATATGCAACTTTTCAGGGAAGTTAGTAACCAATATACACAGGCAGTTAGGAAAGCAAAGGATAGCTTTTTCAAACAGAAATTTGCATCCTGCAGCACAAACTCCCAAAAGTTCTGGGACACTGTAAAGTCCATGGAGAATAATAGCACCTCCCAGCTGCCCACTGCACTGAGGCTAGGAAACACTGTCACCATCGATAAATCCACTATAATTGAGAATTTCAATAAGCATTTTTCTATGGCTGACCATGCTTTCCACCTGGCTACCCCACCTGGCTACCCCAGTCAACAGCCCTGCACCCTCCACAGCAACTTGCCCAAGCCTCTCCCATTTCTCCTTCACCCAAATCCAGATAGCTGATGTTCTGAAAGAGCTGCAAAATCTGGACCCCTACAAAATTATCCACCGAAATTGCGTCAACCCCTATTACTAGCCTGTTCAACCTCTCTTTCGTATTGTCTGAGATCCCCAAAGATTGGAAAGCTGCCGAGGTCATCCACCTCTTCAAAGGGGGAGTCACTTTAGACCCAAACTGCTACAGACCTATATCTATCCTACCCTGCCTTTCTGTCTTCGAAATCCAAGTGAACTAACAGATCACCGACCATTTCGAATCCCACCGTACCTTCTCCACTATGCAATCTGGTTTCCGAGCTGGTCATGGGTGCACCTCAGCCACGCTCAAGGTCCTAAACGATATCTTAACCGCCATCGATAAGAAACAATACTGTTCAGCTGTATTCATCAACCTGGCCAAGGCTTTCGACTCTGTCAATCACAACGTTCTTATTGGCAGAGTCAACAGCCTTGGTTTCTCAAATGACTGCCTCGCCTGGTTCACCAACTACTTCTCAGACAGAGTTCAGTGTGTCAAATTGGAGGGCCTGTTGTCCAGACATCTGGCAGTCTCTATGGGGGTGCCACAGGGTTCAATCCTCGGGCCGACTCTTTTCTCTATGTACATCAATGATGTCGCCCTTGTTGCTGGTGATTCTCTGATCCACCTCTACGCAGATGACACCATTCTGGACACGAGCTTCAATGCCATACAACTCTCCTTCTGTGGCCTCCAACTGCTCTTAAATGCAAGTAAAACTAAATGCATGCTATTCAACTGATCACTGCCCACACCTGCCCACCCGTCCAGCATCACTACTCTGGACGGTTCTGACTTAGAATATGTGGACAACTACAAATACATAGGTGTCTGGTTAGACTGTAAACTCTCCTTCCAGACTCACATTAAGCATCTCCAATCCAAAATTAAATCTAGAATCGGCTTCCTATTTCGCAACAAAGCATCCTTCACTCATGCTGCCAAACATACCCTCGTAAAACTGATTATCCTACCGTTCCTTGACTTTGGCGATGTCATTTACAAAATAGCCTCCAACACTCTACTCAGCAAATTGGATGCAGTCTATCACAGTGCCATCAATTTTGTCACCAAAGCCCCATATACTTCCCACCACTGCGACCTGTATGCTCTCGTTGGCTGGCCCTCGCTACATATTTGTCGACAAACCCACTGGCTCCAGGTCATCTATAAGTCTTTGCTAGGTAAAGCCCCGCCTTATCTCAGCTCACTGGTCATAGCAGCACCCACCCGTAGCACGCGCTCCAGTAGGTATATTTCACTGGTCACCCCCAAAGCCAATTCCTCCTTTGGCCACCTTACCTTCCAATTCTCTGCTGCCAATGACTGGAACGAACTGCAAAAATCACTGATGCTGGAGACTCATATCTCCCTCACTAACTTTAAGCACCAGCTGTGAGAGCAGCTCACAGATAACTGCACCTGTCCATAGCCCATCTGTAAATAGCCCATCCAACTACCCCCTCCCCATACTGTTATTTATTTGATTTATTTTTCTGCTTAGCTCCCCAGTATCTCTACTTGCACACTCATCTTCTGCACTTATTTCACTCCAGTGTTTATTTGCTATGTTGTAATTATTTCGCCACTATAGCCTATTTATTGCCTTACATCCCTTATCTTACCTCATTTGCACACACTGTATATAGACTTTTTCTATTGTATTATTGACTGTATATTTGTTTATTCCATGTGTAACTCTGTGTTGTTGTTTTGTCACGACTTCCGCCGAAATTGGTCCCTCTCCTTGTTCGGGCGGTGTTCGGCGGTCGACGTCACCGGTCTTCTAGCCATCGCCGCTCCACCTTTCATTTTTCCATGTGTTTTGTCTTGTTTTCCATACACCTGGTTTACATCTCCTCATGATTACTATGTGTATTTAGCCCTCATGTCCCCATGTCTGTTTGGGGTATTGTTTATTGTCTAGGTTGGCACGCTCCTGGCTGGGTTGCCCCGGGTTTTATTTGTACCCGTGAATTTGTGGCAGCTGGTACTTTGTACTTGGTTGTTGTACTTTGTACTTGGTTATTGTACTTTGTACTTGGTTGTTGTACTTTATGCTGCCTCACTTGTTCTTTGGTTGTTGTACTTTGTGCCTCACTTGGTCTTTGGTTGTTGTACTTTGTGCCTCACTTGTTCTTTGGTTGTTGTACTTTGTGCCTCACTTGGTCTTTGGTTGTTGTACTTTGTGCCTCACTTGGTCTTTGGTTGTTGTACTTTGTGCCTCACTTGTTCTTTGGTTGTTGTACTTTTTATGCTGCCTCACTTGTTCTTTGGTTGTTGTACTTTGTGCCTCACTTGGTCTTTGGTTGTTGTACTTTGTGCCTCACTTGGTCTTTGGTTGTTGTACTTTGTGCCTCACTTGGTCTTTGGTTGTTGTACTTTGTGCCTCACTTGGTCTTTGGTTGTTGTTTGTGCCTCACTTGTTCTTTGGTTGTTGTACTTTGTGCCTCACTTGGTCTTTGGTTGTTGTACTTTGTGCCTCACTTGGTCTTTGGTTGTTGTACTTTGTGCCTCACTTGGTCTTTGGTTGTTGTACTTTGTGCCTCACTTGTACTTTTCTTTGGTCTTTGTTGTACTTTGTGCCTCACTTGGTCTTTGGTTGTTGTACTTTGTGCCTCACTTGTTCTTTGGTTGTTGTACTTTGTGCCTCACTTGGTCTTTGGTTGTTGTACTTTGTGCCTCACTTGGTCTTTGGTTGTTGTACTTTGTGCCTCACTTGGTCTTTGGTTGTTGTACTTTGTGCCTCACTTGTTCTTTGGTTGTTGTACTTTGTGCCTCACTTGGTCTTTGGTTGTTGTACTTTGTGCCTCACTTGTTCTTTGGTTGTTGTACTTTGTTTACTTGGTCTTTGGTTGTTGTACTTTGTGCCTCACTTGTTCTTTGGTTGTTGTACTTTGTGCCTCACTTGTTCTTTGGTTGTTGTACTTTGTGCCTCACTTGGTCTTTGGTTGTTGTACTTTGTGCCTCACTTGGTCTTTGGTTGTTGTACTTTGTGCCTCACTTGGTCTTTGGTTGTTGTACTTTGTGCCTCACTTGTTCTTTGGTTGTTGTACTTTGTGCCTCACTTGTTCTTTGGGCATTTGTTTTTGTGACGTGGTTGTGTTCTGCTCTTACTATTGCTTCAGTAAAGTGCTTCTTTGTTCACTCATCTCTGCTCTCCTGCTCCTGACTTCCACCAGCTACACCCACCGCATGACATGTCTGTGTCGCACTGCTTTACTTTATCTTGGCCAGGTCGCAGTTGTAAATGAGAACTTGTTCTCAACTAGCCTACCTGGTTAAATAAATGTGAGATAAAAAAAACTTGAGTGACTCATTTTATTCACTCAGCAAATCATACCACTTGAATGACTAATTTTATTAATTCAGCTAATCATCCCACTTGAGTGACTCCTTTTATTCAGTAAGGATCTTATCATTTTGGTATAAAGTAAAATGTTCTGCTCACCAATTTCAGTACAAGACAGACAAGGTCTAACCAAGGTTGGACATCACATCAAACACCTACTGATAAAATAAATTGTCTTTGAAAGATGACGTGCTTAAAATAAAGTTAATCTTTCTTCTCCGACCCACATATTGTTGAATGCCAGGGTGTAAATTAAAACCCTCGTCGTCCTGTTACGCTCCCATATCTTTTACAGGACTGTGATGGAACCTCTATCGGTTCAGCTAATTGTAATGTACACCACTTTCCTGCCTGTGAAACAGCACACACAAAGAGACAGAGGGCGAGAGGCAGATGTTGTGATTTTTTAAAGTTGAACACTTTTCTGATTGCTGCATGGTTCCATATGTGTTGTTTCAGAGTTTTGATGGCTTCACTGTTATTCTACAATGTGGATGGTAGGAAAGGTGAAAAGGAGCCCTTGAATGAGTAGGTGTGTCCAAACGTTTGACTGGTACAAATATAACAAATATACAAATCTAACATGCATTATAATTGAGTATTGTAAATGTAATTTATATGTGTGCATTAGATATTGCAAAACACACCTGTTAGAAAGCTGCAAATTATTTAAATGGAGAAATTATTGTTCATCAGTTTGAGGGTTAGGATTAACTGCACACACACACATTATGGGGAACATACAGTACCTCTTGGAAGAGGGTGTGCTAGACCTTGGTCCGCCACAGTTACACATCTCCTTCGCCAAATATTTAACTTCCTGGATGAGCTCCAGTCTTTTCTGCTCAAAGGCAGTGAAGGATCTTGCACTGCCGCCCCTCTTGAGTGAGTCAGCGTTGTCATAAAAGCAACAAATTGGCGATGGGCACGAGCACAGTCTGCAGCACGCAGCCTCACCCTCCGAGAATCTGAAATCAAATTTCTACTGATGATCTGGTGCTTCTGTCCCCAACCAAGATGGGCCTACAGCAGTACCTAGATCTACTGCACAGATTCTGTCAGACCTGGACCCTGACAGTAAATCTCAGTAAGACAAGAATAACTGTTCCAAAAAAAGGTCCAGTCGTCAGGACCACGAATCCAAATTCCATCTATGCGCCGTTGCCCTAGATCACACAAAAAAAACTATACATACCTCGGCCTAAGCATCAGCACCACAGGTAACTTTCAAAGCTGTGAACGATCTGAGAGACAAGGCAAGAAGGGCCTTCTATTCCATCAAAAATTGACATAACATTTAGGATCTGACTAAAACTATTTGAATCAGTTATAGAATCCATTGCCCTTTATGGTTGTGAGGTCTGGGGTACGTCCAATCAAGAACCAAAAATTAAATAAATTGACCCTGCATGCAGAATTTTGCAAAAATATCCTCTGTGTACAACATAAAGCACCAAATAATGCATGCAGAGCAGAATTATTACCTGCTAATTATAAAAAATCTTGAAGAGCCATTAAACTCTCCAACTGCCTAAAAGGAAGCAATTCCAACAAGAAATCGGATGCGACTTCCATAACAAAGCCATCCCCTACAGAGAGATGAACCTGGAGAAGAGTCCCCTAAGCAAACTGGTCCTGGGGCCCTGTTCACAAACACACCCCACAGAGCCCCAGGACAGCAACACAATTAGACCCAACCAAGTCATGACAAAACAAAAAGGTATGTCACTGGTGTAGAGAAGAGTAGGCAGTCGCAGGTTTAGAACTACTGCATTTTTTAAAGCACCATAGAATAAAGCAGGATGAAGACCCAAATGCTGTTGTGCTCAAAATACATCTCCAAATACAAAAAAAAGAACAGGGTAAACCCAAAGTGCAAAATATAAAGTACTCAGGAAATTGTAGGTGAGATTCCTCTCAGGAAAACAAATAATATTTACAATGACCACCAAAGACAAATGGCAGAGGGAGTATATATACGGTAATAGAGTGGGGATTGGAACCAGGTGTCTGTAATGATGACGAGACAAGTCTGGGGTTGATGAGTGAAGGGCGTTTGCCAGCAGTAGGCTCGGCAGCAGCTAGAAGGCCGGCGATGCCGAACGCCTGAGATGGACAGGAGGGGGCGCCAAAGCGAAGGCTGGTGTGACAAGATAATTAATTGACACAAAGAATCAACAAAAGAACAGAGCAAACTAGGATGCTATTTGGCCCTAAACAGAGAGTACACAGTGGCGGAATACCTGACCACTGTGACTGACCTGTAGTGGAGCAGGTTGAGAGCTTTGAGTTCCTTTGTGTCCACATCAACAATACAACTAGAATGGTACAAACACAGCAAGACAGTCGTGAAGAGGGCACGACAAAGCCTGTTCCCCCTCAGGAAACTAAAAAGATTTGGCATGGGTCCTGAGATCCTCAAAAGGTTCTACAGCTGCAACATCGAGAGCATCCTGACCGGTTGCATCACTGCCTAGTACGGCAATTGCTCGGCCTCCGACCGCAAGGCACTTCAGAGGGTAGTGGTACGGCCCAGTACATCACTGAGGCTAAGCTGCCTGCCATCCAGGACCTCTTCACCAGGCGGTGTCAGACGAAGGCCCTAAAAATTGTCAAAGACTCCAGCCACCCCAGTCATAGACTGTTCTCTCTACTAACACATGGCAAGCGGTACCAGAGTGCCAAGTCTAGGACAAAAAGGATCCTCAACCATTTTTTTCCCCCAAGCCATAAGACTCCTGAACAGGTAACCAAGTGCCCCTCCCCCCTTTAACTATACATTCATGTACATACTACCTCAATTGGCCCAACCAACCAGTGCTCCCGCTCATTGGCTAACCAGGCTATCTGCATTGTGTCCCACCACCTGCCAACCCCTCTTTTTACGCTACTGCTACTCTCTTTTCATCATATATTGTATGCATAGTCACTTTAACCATACCTACATGTACATACTACCTCAATAAGCCTGACTATGGCCTCCCGGGTGGCTCAGTAGTCTAGGGCACTGCACTGCAGCGTTAGCTGTGCCACCCGAGACCCTGGGTTTGCGCCTAGGCTCTGTCGCAGCCGGCCACGACCGGGAGGTCAGTGGGGCGACGCACAATTGGC
>NC_056437.1:9752134-9764634 GCF_018296145.1 Oncorhynchus tshawytscha
AACAATAATACTGTACCTCAAGCTCGTTTTCATCAAATATCTTGATGAGGTCGATGAGAGTGAGTTCAGTGAATCCCTGTTGGACGAAAATACAGGGGGAAATAAAATCTGTAAATCACGATGCTGAACAGCTATTGGAGGGATTACATGCCAGATTTACTCAAACTTCAGTTGCAGGTACAGACTTTCAACTGAAAAAACTTCTAGCCACCTGATTTTGATCTGCAGTACGACGGTTATAATATAACCCTCGAAACCTCCAGAACCGTCTTTCTAAAGATGGTCTCTCTACACTTCAAAACAAGGCCTGTTGACCTATTGGTCTGGGTACAAATCATTTTGCTTCACTGTCACCAAATAACAAGAGGTATTACCGCATTACAGTTAAAACAACACTAACCTCCAAGAAGGCATTCATCTGTTTCTGGACCCGGTTCACAAACCTCCACTGAATGACAAGACTGTTAGAAAACAGAGCAATTAGTAGTGCAAACCTAGATAGTTAGATGGCGTACTATCATATTATGACAAATCAATACAACGGGGCAAAAAAGTATTTAGTCAGCCACCAATTGTGCAAGTTCTCCCACTTAAAAAGATGAGGCCTGTAATTTTCATCATCGGTACACTTCAACTATGACAGACAAAATGAGAGAAAAAAATCCAGAAAATCACATTGTAGGATTTTTAATGAATATATTTGCAAATTATGGTGGAAAATAAGTATTTGGTCAATAACAAAAGTTTATCTCAATACTTTGTTATATACCTTTTGTTGGCAATGACAGAGGTCAAACATTTTCTGTAAGTCTTCACAAGGTTTTCACGCACTGTTGCTGGTATTTTGGCCCATTCCTCCATGCAGATCTCCTCTAGAGCAGTGATGATTTGGGGCTGTTGCTGGGCAACACGGACTTTCAACTCCCTCCAAAGATTTTCTATGGGGTTGAGATCTGGAGACTGGTTAGGCCACTCCAGAATCTTGAAATGCTTCTTACGAAGCCACTCCTTCGTTGCCCGGGCGGTGTGTTTGGGATCATTGTCATGCTGAAAGACCCAGCCACGTTTCATCTTCAATGCCCTTGCTGATGGAAGGAGGTTTTCACTCAAAATCTCACGATACATGGCCCCATTCATTCTTTCCTTTACACGGATCAGTCGTCCTGGTCCCTTTGCAGAAAAACAGCCCCAAAGCATGATGTTTCCACCCCCATGCTTCACAGTAGGTATGGTGTTCTTTGGATGCAACTCAGCATTCTTTGTCCTCCAAACACGACGAGTTGAGTTTTTACCAAATGACCATATGACATTCTTCCAATCTTCTTCTGGATCATCCAAATGCTCTCTAGCAAACTTCAGACGGGCCTGGACATGTACTGGCTTAAGCAGGGGGACACGCTGGCACTGCAGGATTTGAGTCCCTGGCGGCGTAGTGTGTTACTGATGGTAGGCGTTGTTACTTTGGTCCCAGCTCTCTGCAGGTCATTCACTAGGTCTCCCCGTGTGGTCCTGGGATTTTTGCTCACCGTTCTTGTGATCATTTTGACCCCACGTTGTGAGATCTTGCTTGGAGCCCCAGATCGAGGGAGATTATCAGTGGTCTTGTCCTGTATGTCTTCCATTTCCTAATAATTGCTCCCACAGTTGATTTCTTCAAACCAAGCTGCTTACCTATTGCAGATTCATTCTTCCCAGCCTGGTGCAGGTCTACAATTTTGTTTCTGGTGTCCTTTGAGAGCTCTTTGGTCTTTGCCATAGTGGAGTTTGGAGTGTGACTGTTTGAGGTTGTGGACAGGTGTCTTTTATACTGATAACAAGTTCAAACAGGTGCCATTAATACAGATAACGAGTGGAGGACAGAGGAGCCTCTTAAAGAAGAAGTTACAGGTCTGTGAGAGCCAGAAATCTTGCTTGTTTGCAGGTGACCAAATACTTATTTTCCACCATAATTTGCAAATAAATTCATTAAAAATCCTACAATGTGATTTTCTGGATTTTTTTTCTCCTTTGTCATAGTTGAAGTGTACCTATGATGAAAATTACAGGCCTCTCTCATCTTTTTAAGTGGGAGAACTTGCACAATTGGTGGCTGACTAAATACTTTTTTGTCCCACTGTATATACAGGGGCACCGGTACCGAGTCAGTGTGCAGGGGTACAGGCTAGTTGAGGTAATCTGTACATGTAGGTGGGGGCGAAGTGACTATGCATAGGTAACAAACAGTGAGTAGCAGCAGTGTACAAGAGGGGGGGTGTCAATGTAAATTGTCCTGTGGCGATTTTTATGAATTTTTCTGCAGTCTAATGGCTTGGGGGTAGAAGCTGTTGAGGAGCCTTTTGGTCCTAGACTTGGTGCTCCGGTACCGCTTGCCGTGCGGTAGCAGAGAAAACAGTTTATAACTTGGGTGACTGGAGTCTCTGACAATTTTATGGGCTTTCCTCTGACACCGCCTGTTATATAGATCCTGGATGGCAGGAAGCTTGGTCCAAGTGATGTACTGGGCTGTACGCATTACCCTCTGTAGTGCCTTACGGTCAGATGCCAAACAGTTGCCATACCAGGCGGTGATGCAACCGGTCAGGATGCTCTCAATGGTGCAGCTGTAGAACCTTTTGAGGATCTGGGGAACCATGCCAAATCTTTTCAGTCTCCTGAGAGGGAAAAGGTGTTGTAGTGCCCTCTTCACAACTGTCTTGGTGTGTCTGGACCATAATAGTTTGTTGGTGATGTGGACACCAAGGAACTTGAAACTCTCGACCCGCTCCACTTCAGTCCTGTCAATGTAAATGAGGGCCTGTTCGGCCCGCCTTTTCCTGTAGTCCACAATCAGCTCCTTTGTCTTGCTCACATTGAGGGAGAGGTTGTTGTCCTGGCACCACACTGCCAGTTCTCTGACTGTAGGTCCTATGACTGAGGGTAGTCTGGCCCAGGGGTGTGAAGGTGAACGGAAATCAAATCAAATTTTTTTGTCACATACACATGGTTAGCAGATGTTAATGCGAGTGTAGCGAAATGCTTGTGCTTCTAGTTCCGACAATGCAGTAATAACCAACAAGTAATCTAACTAACAATTCCAAAACTACTGTCTTATACACAGTGTAAGGGGATAAAGAATGTACATAAGGATATATGAATGAGTGATTGTACAGAGCAGCATAGGCAAGATACAGTAGATGGTATCGAGTACAGTATATACATATGAGATGAGTATGTAAACAAAGTGGCATAGTTAAAGTGGCTAGTGATACATGTATTACATGTGTCTCCGGAAAGGCACTAGAGCGACAAATCGCCCTTGCTGTCTCTGCCTGGCCGGTTCCCCTCTCTCCACTGGGATTCTCTGCCTCTAACCCTATTACAGGGGCTGAGTCACTGGCTTACTGGTGCTCTTCCATGCCGTCCCTAGGAGGGGTGCATCACTTGAGTGGGTTGAGTCACTGACGTGATCTTCCTGTCCGGGTTGGAGCCCCCCTTGGGTTTGTGCCATGGGGGAGATCTTTGTGGGCTATACTCGGCCTTGTTTCAGGGTAATAGGTTGGTGGTTGAAGATATCCCTCTAGTGGTGTGGGGGCTGTGCTTTGGCAAAGTGGGTGGTGTTATTTCCTGCCTGTTTGGCCCTGTCCGGGGGTATCGTCGGACAGGGCCACAGTGTCTCCCAACCCCTCCTGTCTCAGCCGCCAGTATTTATGCTGCAGTAGTTTGTGTCGGGGGGCTAGGGTCAGTCTGTTATATCTGGAGTAATTCTCCTGTCTTATCCGGTGTCCTGTGTGAATTTAAGTATGCTCCCTCTAATTCTCTCTATTTCTCTCTCTGAGAACCTGAGCCCTAGGACCATGCCTCAGGACTACCTGGCCTGACGATTCCTTGCTGTCCCCAGTCCACCTGGTCATGCTTCTGCTCCAGGATATGGAACCCTGACCTCTCCACTGGACGTGCTACCTTGTCCTGGACCTGCTGTTCTGGACTCTCTGTCACACCTGCTGTCTCAAACTCTGAATGATCGGCGATGAAAAGCCAACTGACATTTACTCCTGAGGTGCTGACCTGTTGCACCCTCTACAACCACTGTGATTATTATTCTCTGACCCTGCTGGTCATCTATGAACGTTTGAACATCTTGGCCATGTTCTGTTATAATCTCCACCCAGCACAGCCAGAAGAGGACTGGCCACCCCTCAGAGCCTGGTTCCTCTCTAGGTTTCTTCCTAGGTTCTGGCCTTTCTAGGGAGTTTTTCCTAGCCACTGTGCTTCTACATCCGCATTGCTTGCTGTTTGGGGTTTTAGGCTGGGTTTCTGTACAGCACTTTGTGACATCAGCTGATTTAAAAAGGGCTTTATAAATACATTTGATTGACTCAGTCATGAGTGCATTCAGGTGTGTTCCTCTGTGATTTTCTTCACAAAAGACAGAGGCTCGTTCTGTTCAGAACAACCCAGGGTCTGACGCCATGTCATCTTCTGACTGTATATCAAACAGTGATCATAAACGTGGACACTGTATATTAACATGGAAATGTGAAGTGCACATTTGGACTTACAGGTGTTTTGAGTTGCTTGTATGACGCCAAAGCAGTATTTATTATAATCCTCAATGTCTCATCTTTCTAAATACAGAGTCCTCTTCATTTACAGCTTTTCTCTCACTCAGACAACAAAACTTTTGCAAAAGTTGCCCAATTAGAGGGAGGTATGTGGGCAACTTCTTGTTGTGTGCGGTGCTCAAGTCCAGAACGGTTATCAGCCAAAATCCACAGAGCACTGAAGCACAGAGCCTGAGCCCTGACGCATGTTACTGTACAGCCACTGCGTTCCAATTTAGGTGCTTATCAGTGTCCAAATCTGACATTTTCAACCCGTATATACAGGTACAAGTATAAAGGGTTAATACCGACAAATGACAAATAAACTTGAATATTGAGTCTTGAATCAGATTATTACAAAAACTCCAAAGGGAAGTAACTAAATTAAAATGGCATCACATTTAAAAAATAATGTAAAATAATGTTAGTGATTGAAGACGAAAGGTGAACTTACTCGATGTATTCCATTTTGTTGTGGTTGGTCACCACCATGTCCCCACCACTGGGCTTCAGATCCACCTGATACGTCTGTCCAAAGTTATCCTCATCGATACAGAACCGCAGGTCCAGCTCAGTAGGATCATTCTCCAGGATCCACTTCAGAGAGTTGTAGTATTCACTGTCCTACAAGGTCAACGTGGTGTTGAAACAAAGACGTTACATAGTGTGTGTGTGTGTGTGTGTGTCTGTGTGTGTGTGTCTGTGTGTGTGTGTCTGTGTGTGTGTGTCTGTGTGTGTGTGTGTGTGTGTGTGTGTGTGTGTGTGTGTGTGTGTGTGTGTGTGTGTGTGTGTGTGTCTGTGTGTGTGCCTGTGTGTGTGTCTGTGTGTGTGTGTGTCTGTGTGTGTGCCTGTGTGTGTGTCTGTGTGTGTGTCTGTGTCTGTGTGTGTGTGTCTGTGTCTGTCTCTGTGTCTGTGTCTGTGTGTGTGTGTGTGTGTGTGTGTGTGTGTGTGTGTGTGTGTGTGTGTGTGTGTGTGTGTGTCAAACTAGTTTTCTGGAATGAAGTCTGAGCCCACTCAATTTGTATGCTTATGAAGCTGTTGTTTCTGGCTAGACACTTTTTAAAACTCATTCAGTGGTGTAAAAAAAATACTTTAAAGTACTACTTAAGTAGTTTTTGGGGGTATCTATACTTTACTACTGATATTTTGACAACTTACTCCAATACATTCCTAAAGAAAATAATGTACTTTTTACTAGATACATTTTCCCTGTCACCCAAAAGTACTCGTTACATTTTGAATGCTTAGCAGGACAGGAAAGTTGTATAATTCACACACATACTAAGAACAACCCTGGTCATCCCTACTGTCTCTGATCTGGAGGACCCACTAAACAGAGAACATCCCTGGTCATCCCTACTGCCTCTGATCTGGAGGACTCACTAAACAGAGAACAACCCTGGTCATCCCTACTGCCTCTGATCTGGAGGACTCACTAAACAGAGAACAACCCTGGTCATCCCTACTGTCTCTGATCTGGAGGACTCACTAAACAGAGAACAACCCTGGTCATCCCTACTGACTCTGATCTGGAGGACTCACTACTGCCTCTGATCTGGAGGACTCACTAAACAGAGAACAACCCTGGTCGTCCCTACTGCCTCTGATCTGGAGGACTCACTAAACAGAGAACAACCCTGGTCATCCCTACTGCCTCTGATCTGGCGGACTCACTAAACACAAATGCTTTGTTGGTAAATGATGTCTGAGTGTTAGGAGTGTGACCCTGGCTACCTTCAATAACAAACAAACCGTGCTGTCTGGTTTGCTTAATATAAGGAATTAAATTCTCTACTTTTGATATTTAAGTATATTATAGCAATTACATTTACTTTTGATACTTAAGTATATTTAAAACCAAACACTTTGACTTTAAGTATTTTACTGGGTGACTCACTTTTACTAATTTTCTATATAAAAAGGTATCTTTACTTTAACTCAAGTATGATAATTGGGTACTTTTTCTACCACTGAACTTTAAATCTCTGAGATTAAACTACCTAATGAAAGTAATGGTAATGATGAGATGATTCCAGAGCCTCACCACTGATTCCATGTCTTTCAGTGTGATCTGCTTCCCGAGCATCATCTTGTAGAATGGTCGGATGAAGAAGCCTGAAGAGAGGAGACAAGACAACGTTCAATCAGACCTGGGGTCAAAAGATATTAAACTTATTTACAAAATGGACAATCAAAAGGTCTATTCTATTGTCGGCGGCCTTGTGATGGTTGGAAAACAATTTTGCATAAAATACCAGAGCTTCTGATATACAAGAGCAGCTGATCTTACCGTCCAATAGCTTCCCATGGAACACGGCCATCCCTGCCACTCGACCAATGAACTTGAAGTATGAGAGGTGGTCCTCGTTACACAGCCCAGAGTTAGGGTTGATCTGTAGTGTGTAGTTATCTCTGAAGAGACAAGAGAGAGAGGCTGGGGTCAGATATGATGAAATGTGGCACACATGACCAAAATAATTTCCACACGTGGGACAATAAAGTTTTCTAACAGGGCCTGAAACAGACTTCTTGGTCCACCAGCCACTGTGGCAGGTAGATTTCAAATCTACCAGCCACTAAGATTTTTTTACCAGCCCAATTTTTTTTGCCCCCATTATTAAACCAAAAACAACTCCGGATGAACATGTGTTGTGATGTTTCTAAAATAATACATGTATTAGTCGTAAGAAGTGATGTGGTATATTACTCAATTTCCCCCCAGAAAAAAATGTGCAACCCGAGTCTTAACTAAAATATCACAGATGACACAAAAAAATGTCAGCTGCCCCTTTAAGGGCGTGAGGTTACCACGGCAACAAGTGGGTTCGGGAGTCGTGAGTGACAGTATGCATGTGAGATAGAGAATCTGATCAGTAGCCGTCAGCAGATGTGTCGTTGTTAGCAGTTGAAGCAAACTCAAAACATTGAAAAACAACCGAGTTTGTAAACAAAACAATGTAAATAGCCAAGAAACACAAGAACAAAGTCTAAACAGTAGATTTGAGTAAATTAGACCAACTTTAACACCTTTGTGCAGCGCTTCTAAAAATGTATCATGTTCAGCTCTTGAATCACAGTGCGCACTGCCAGGTTAACCTATATTATTTGACTCCTAGCTAGTTCTTTGTGTGACTAGCTACCAGATATGAACAGATCGACATAAACACTTTGAAAACTGCTACTGCAGCATTTATTTTGCTGTAAATAAGCTCATTCTTCTAGCTCCTTTACTATTCGCTAACGTGAGTGAAATGCTTGCACTGTGGAGCCCTGACCACCCGTGTTCATTTTAGGAACCTGGTATCTAATCTAACCAATCAAATCAATGATTACATCCCAGGACAGAAGTCAACGGTCTGAAGTCACTTCCTAAGGCCAGGATTAAGATTGGTTTGAGATGTATGGTCAGAAAAAAAAAAATGGAGAAAGGAACAGGCATGTGCAAACATTCCCTTTTGAGACAAATGTCACTGATTGTAAGGCTGGAAATGGTCTATATGCTGTTCTTCTGAGGAAAGCATTGATTGTCAGGAAGGCAGAGTGAACGAGAGGAAGAGGGAGCCCTTAAAACAGGAAATTGGCTGTGTCTCTTTTCATGACCATCTGTAGAATTTCTCGTTCCTGTTTTAGACACTATACAATAGAGCAGTGGTTTCCTGTGGTCCGCAGGTGTACTGCATGTATTTTCTTATTGACTTTTTTCCCTTCCAAAATTAATAAGTTAGAGACATGATAAGCAATTTTACATTACTTTTCACAGTGCTAACTGTAAATAATAATAGGCCTTTCATTTGTTACATACTGCAAAAATGTACCAAATTTGACTGTCAATATATTATTATTATTATTTTTTTTAAATATCTGTGACTCCACAAAATGGTGGTCCTCAAGAGTTTATTATTATTTTTTTTTACCCCCTTTTTCTCCCCAATTTCATGGTATCCAATTGTTAATATCTTGTCTCATCGCTACAACTCTCGTACGGGCTCGGGAGAGACGAAGGTTGAAAGACATGCGACCTCCGATACACAACCCAACCAAGCCGCACTGCTTCTTAACACAGTGCGCATCCAACCCAGAAGCCAGCCGCACTAATGTGTCGAAGGAAACACCGTGCACCTGGAAACCTTGGTTAGCGCGCACTGCGACCAGCCCGCCACAGGAATCGAGGACATCCCTACCGGCCAAACCCTCCCTAACCCGGACGACGCTAGGCCAATTGTGCGCCTCCCGGTCGCGGCCGGCTACGACAGAGCCTGGGCATGAACCCAGAATCTCTGGTGGCACAGCTGGCGCTGCAGTACAGCGCCCTTAACCACTGCGCCACCCGGGAGGCCCGTCCTCAAGAGTTTTTGATGAGGATTTTGTGAAAACGTTTGGGAAGCGCAACAGTAACGTGCGCAGCAGTAACGTGCGCAGCAGACCCCAGAACTCGTCTCTTCCTCAGCTGCCATTACCAAACTGCACCAACGAACGAGAAATGTGCACATTTTCATTTGTACTTCTGTAAGTTGCTATAAGTGGTGGACAATGATAGAGACAATACATACGTGGCTGAGTATTCAAAGAGTCCATAGTAAGGGTTGAACATCTCCTTAGACAACAGGAAGAACCACTCCCTGGCCACACCTCCGTAGTCCAGCCCCTTCTCTGACTCAAACTCGATCCAGAGGCGGGCCTTCAGGATATCTGGTCTCTTCAGAGACATGATACGACGATACGACTCCTCAAAGATGTTGGTCCTGTGCAGCTTCATCTCAAACCTGTTAGGGATGTCCGCCTGGGGATATAATAGATGAAAATACATCATACACACATTCAGTGCACCTAAAAGGGAATACAAACCCAAAAAATAATACATGTTTACCCTAAAACGTAGTTTGCCAGTTTATTTAAGTATTATTTATCTGTACAGAGGATGGATGGTTGTTCATATCACAAACATTTGGGATAAAAGCCTCGTTCAGTGGTTCTAACCAGGGAACACAAAGAGAAAGACTAATTTCTCTTTAGATTAATGTTAACTAGGATGTGTGAGGTAAGGTAAAGTGTTTTTGCACTGAATACTTACGTAAAGACTACATTTGAGTTATATATATATATTTTTTTTAATTCATCTTTAAAAATATCATTTTTGTTCTACTTTGACAGAGTATTTTGTGTAGATTGATGACAACAAAAATTACAATTATATCAATTTTAATCCCACTTTGTAACGCAAAATGTTGAGCACTAAAATGTTGAGCAGCAAGGTAACATTTCTTACCGGTTTCTTCAACTTCTTTCTGAAGTAATCATATTTCTGTTTGAATTCTCTAGAGTATGGCACAGCCTGCAATGGAACAAACAAGTGGCAGTCAGTCAATATAACTGTCTATTCTAGAGCGAGAGTGGCTTATCTTGGTCATGAAAGATAGTATCTTTGTAATGTGCAATACTGTATACGGCATCATGGGGACAGTATCTTTGTCTTATGTTAAACCACAATACTGTATATGATGGTAACTGTATATTTGGCTCATAGAAAACCACACATACTCACAGGCCCTGTCTATGCTAGAGAGAGAAAGGGTGGCTTATCTTGGTTGTAAAAGACAGTATCTTTGCCATGTACAATACTGTATATGATGGTGACAGCATATAAATTAGGCATTAGAATGGACATGAACCTTCTTATGATGGCTTAAAGTTCAGCCATATTGGTCAGGGAGTTGGTCAACCATGGTTTGCCAGTGCTGTGATAGGATAGTGTAAAAGGATGAATTTCAATAATTTATCTTCACTAAGTTTTTTTTTTTAGATAATATGCCAATAAGCTAAAATTCCATATAAACAACGCAGTCAATCCACAGCCAGCCATACACTGTCTGAAATCAGTTGATATGAGACAAGTTGTAAATGCAAGTACTGATATTTTATCATAATAGTACTCACTGCTTTCCAAGAAAACAAAAACTTAAGACATTTATGGTCTGTTCGCATATATTTTAGAGGAAATGTATACAGAAAATGTGTATTAAACCCATATAAACTGTATTCATGATTATATGACAATATTTTAGGTTGACAATAATTATATTACAAAATGTCTGATATATCACGCCTTACTTTTATTTAACTGCATAAGTAAAATAAGGATTATGCCTCTACTGCCATTCCAATTAGACTGCTTTGAATTTATACCTGACCAATATGGCTGCCATTTTCAGCCCATTCTGGAACTTTGAGGATCTATGGCATAGCCATCATCATAAAAACCTATTTGTGCATTAGCTAGAATTTCACAACACTAGCTAGCTAGCTAGAGAGAGTATTCCACATTGAGTGTGTGAACTGGCGTTGGTAGCTTCCCTGCCCTTTGTTTCATTTGGATTGACTTGAGACTGGTTCAGCAAGCCGACACTAGCTAGCAAATTTTCGCGCACATTTTGATTTTCATAAATACTCATTCTACCGCCACAAAACACCTACGCTAGAAGGAAAATATGGTAGTGATGATTTGCTCATGAAAGCCCCCTGTCAATGTTAGCTACAGGTTTATAGTTTTTCGGTAAGATTAACTGACTTCAGAATAAAAGGGGGTTCAGTGGACAATTTCACTGTGGTAACATTGGCTACAATATGCCGAACAAACTTTTTTTTTTTTTTTTTTAGCTATCCCATAAGTGTTTGTGAGTTAGACAGATCAGTGCAGACTGCAGTCTCGCTATCTGCCGTGAAACAATGGACATAGCCCCTCTAGTAATTTAAACAGGATCTCTGTGGGTGACAATATCTTCGCCTCATAGTTAACCAGAGATACTCACAGGCCCTGTGATAGCAGGACTCTGTAGACGAGGATCCTCCCATTGAGTGGCTTTGGTGTCTGAAGGTGACAAAATAACAGTCAGGAATATGGTTATACTGTATACCGTAATATACCATTAAATTAAAGCTGTAGCAGAAAAAAAAAAAATCTTCAAAGAAAGGTTCACATCCTCATTTTTTTGTTTGTTTTGTCATTTGTGATTCATCTGTGAAATCCATTCCATCACTCACTCAATGAGTCAGTCAGCCACAACATCGACTGCTGACATCCTGCTTGTTAAATTGAGCACACTGTGAAGCTTTGAATAATGAATGCAGGTGACTTGAGACAAAGATTCTGAGGTATTGATCTATGAGAACAGACAGACAGAGACAGAAAGACTCTACAGGTCTACAGTGACACCCAGGGTTTTTCTGTATCAAAAGGAGCTTAATGTGGGGGCAGTGGCAGGGGGGCGTGACAATGGGAAGACTGTAGAGGCCCCCGTCTTGGCGGTGTAGAGACATTTTGAGGGGAATTTTTTATTTCTCCCTCACTTTAATGTTGGTCATTGTTAGTTCTCAAAGATGATATTATTAAAAAATATATATAAGTCCATTATCTTCTCTACCTACTTTACATCTGGTTCTAGACATTTAAGTTTACACTGAAAATGTTTTTCCATCACAAGAACAAATACATTTGTATCTATCTATATATAGCATACAAAACATTAAGAACATGCTCTTTCCATGGCCCAACAACTTGAGGCTGGTCTGAGGGCATACAGGTAGGTGGGGGTGGGTAGGTGCAACACAATATCAGGAAGGTGTTCCTAATGTTTAGTATAGTCAGTGTAAGGAAAGTATTCAGACGCCTGGAGTACACATTTTGTTAAGTTACAGCCTTATTCTACAATTGAATACATTTATTCCCCCCCCCTCATCAATCTACACTCAATACCCCATAATGACAAATTTAGCAAATTTATAAAAAACTGAAATATCATAATTACATAAGTATTCAGACCCTTTACTCAGTACTTTGTTGAAGTACCTTTGGCAGCGATTACAGCCTTAAGTCTTCTTGGGTGTGAAGCTACAAGCTTGGCATACCTGTATTTGGGGAGTTTC